>NC_045452.1:51964860-52046311 GCF_002776525.5 Piliocolobus tephrosceles | reverse complement strand
TTCTGTAAATATCTGTTAAGTCCATTTTCTAAGGTATAGTTTTAGTTCACTGTTTCTTTGTTGACTTTCTGTAAATATCTGTTAAGTCCATTTTCTAAGGTATAGTTTTAGTTCATTGTTTCTTTGTTGACTTTCCGTCTTAATGACCTGTCTAGTGATATCAGTGGAGTATTGAATTTCCCCACTATTATTGTGTGACCATTTATCTTATTTCTTCGTTCTAGTAGTATTTGTTTTATAAATCTGCGAGCTGCAGTGTTAGGTGCATATATATTTAAGATTGTGATATTTTCCTGTTAGGCTAATCCTTTTATCATTATATAATGTTCCTTTTTGTCTTTTTAAACTATTTTTTAAGTATGTTTTGACTGATATAAGAATAACTGTTTCTGCTTTTAGTTTCCATTTGCATGGAGTATCTTTTTTTTAACCCCTTTACTTTGGTTTATGTGAGTCCTTATGTGTTAGGTGAGACTCTTGAAGAGAGCAGGTAATTGGTTGGTGGATTTTAATCCATTCTGCCACTTTGTGTCTTTTAAATGGAGCATTTATTTAGGCCATTTATATTCAATGTTCAAACTATTTTGAATGGTAATTTGATGATTTAATTGCAAAAGATTCCAAAACATATGGATCACATTTTCCCAGTTTTATTCCAGTCCCATTGGGTTTTCAAATAATGAGGAGAAAAAAAAAAAAAAAAAAACTTAAAAAAAGAAACGTACCCAAAACATGTGAAAAATAGCTTCAGCATTTCAACACACTCAAAATCAGCAGGATTTGCCCCTCCCAAGTATGTAAGTGACCTAAGTCACAGTATTTCTGTATGAGTACACATTTTCTTTTTGTCAATGTGTTAAACATCATCTATTAAGCATAATAAAATCCAGTGATTATTTACACATTCTTAAAAAATAATTGAATAGTAAGTTGTAGAAAACACAGACACACATACCAGCCTTCTAAATTTCTAAAAGCACTTGAGAAAACAAGGATGCTAACAACGACAACTTAGGAGATCTGACCAATCAGGTTTTGTTTGGTTGTGGTTGTTTGCTTTTTAAAATACCTGTCAAAGAGAGGAATGGGCTAGATAAGAAAATGTTACTAATTCCCTACCCTTTTTATTTTGAGATGAAATCTCACTGTCACCCAGGCTAGACTGCAATGGCAGGATCAGAGCTCACTGCAGCCTTAACTCACTGGACTCAAGAGATCCTTTTACCTCAGCCTCCAAAGTGGCTGGGACTACAAGCACACACCACCATGCCTGGCTAATGTTTTAGTTTTTGTCGAGATGAGGTCTCACTATGTTTCTAAGATGGTCTTGAAATCCTGGGCTCTAGTGATTCTACTATCTCAGCCTCTCAAATTGCTAGGATTATAGGTGTGAGCCACCCGGCCTGAACTATTTTCTTTTCCCCTTAAATCCTCTTAAATAAGAGTACAATTATGTAAAATTAAGTTTTAGATTCACTCTATTTGAAAATATAATATTAAAAGCTTGTGTACTTTTACTTGATTTGCAAGGGTAACTATTTTGATCCTAATCATACTTACCATATAATTTTTCCACAGTTATAAAGACTGACAAATGCACGTAAGTTTCAAAAATGTTTCAGACTCCATGAATAACATGTTGAAAACAGTGTTTTTTAATAATTTTGAAGAAAATGTGCATATTTTATCTTGAATTTGAGAGATGAGCAGTTTTTTTTATCTCCACCATGTTTTCTCAGAAATCATAATTAGCTAGACATAGAATATCCAACAAGCTGTGGTTTGCTTTCTTAAAGCTTAAATTAATATCTTTTTACAGTCTCTATAATCTTTGCGATACTTTTAATCTTCCCTGTCCAAATTATTTTTTGTTGTCTTTGATTGCTCATTTCTCTTTAATTCTCTACTTCCAGACATGCTTCAAGCCCTGTCAGTGTTCTAGATTTGAGTATTTATTATTTCCTTTGCACTCCCTCTGTTGTCATTTTAGCCTTGCTTCTCATCCCTTTATACCTAGACTATCTCATTATAGCATATCCAAATGCCATGATTCACCCCCATTTCAAAGTCTTTGTTCAAGATGTTTTTCATTACTCAAAATCTCATTCCCTGCCTCTCAAATGATTCCACATATCATAATCCTAGTGATTAAGATAAGTGGTGGTGAAACAGTGTCTTTTCACTTATTTTGGAATACATGAAATTATTTTACTCGTTTTGTGATGCTTCTTTAAATTTTAACATCATGCTGAGTAAATACAAGAAATATGCATATAGGATTTAACTTTCAACATTGTTTGGACAGTTTTAGAATCTCTGCTGTACAGCTGAACATAGATATTGTCATGTATATTTTTAAGCAAACAAATTGGAATATATAAAATAGTTTCCATGTAAAGAATTTCAAAGTAAATTTAACTGACCACAACATTTGTTGTCACAACCAGACAAGGTAAGAGCTTTGGCTAATTTACGTCAACTAGAAATAATATAGCTGTTACAACAATTGGAGAAACACTTTGTTTTTGCTCTGCCCATATTATTATTTCTTTAAATCAAGGGTTTATGAAAGATATCAGTGGAAAGCATTTCAAATAAATATTTTATATATGTACATCATCTTAAACTAAAGTGATGAATACTCGATTTTTTTTTAGAAAACTTGAAATGCTTTAAAAATTGTTTTAGAAAGCCTTAACAGTTATGTAAATATATTTTCTACCACCTTCTAAAACTTACCCAGATTTCTGAGATGTGGGTGTATGTATTATCGGGAATACTAACTGCTATCTACATATGCCCTCTGCCAATAACCTCATCTTTAAGTATACAAATTACTAGACTCTGAACACAGCTTCAAAGCTTCTTTATTTTCTGTATTTCAAACTGAAAACTGACTACACTATTTTAAACCATTCATAATAACTATGGCAGCTTTTATTATTATTTTTAAGCAGAAACATGAGTCAGTCTGATAATAACCATAGACGAATGAGGTAAGGCTGAAATTTATTTAGTAACATTATTGAAGAAAGACTAGCAATGGCACTTTTCATCTGACAAATATGTTTTATTTTTTGTTTTTGTTTTTGTTTTTTACAACATCTGTGCAAGAACCTCCAACAGTGAGAGGTTTATTTGGACTGTAATATGTCTTCTAAGATTCTGTCATTCTCTGATTTGTATTGAAATTCTTTTAAAACGAACGGCACAAAAGGACCAAACACACACACAACACACACATACACAACACATAAGATTAACAAGCATATATCCGTATGTTATTTTAACTACTGTGGAAGTAAAGTTCTTTCCAGAAAACACGCAGTCAGAAGAATGATGCTATAATTTCTTTCAATGAATTCAGTATTCTAATAACAAATCTAAAGAGACTCTATTAAGAAATTGTTCTTAATATTAAGGGTCTATCAAGAAGTCTATTAAGATGGTTTTTCAGAACACAGTACATAAAAATCGAGTGTACATTATTGCATGTGCACACATGCACATATTCACACTCATACCAAAAGTCTTCAGGGATCACATCATGGTTTGTATGTGTAGTCTTCTCTGTCTTGCAGTTTCAGTGTCATTATTTTACAATATATTCTGTTACAGAAGGAAGAACATAACCTGGGTCATTGACGGAATGGAATAATTGGCATGTCAAACTAAAATGCATCATCCAATGTAAAGAAAGATGCTTATTAACAGTAGGAAAGTGATGCAACTTCTTTCCAATTGGATCCTAATGAAAAATGTAAGATATGCAGTATTTTGGAGGATTTATTATGAGTTAATTAGAACATGTTGATTAGGAATTAATAATAAATAACTCGAAAGGATTTACAGTCACAGCTCTGTGACTAGCTGTGAATACTAAAGTTCAGCAACACTAATCTCAAAGGAAATGGTAGCAGAAGGAATCTAAGTTGTCATTGTGATGAAATAAAATAGTTGCAATTGCAGTAGGACAATTAGCTAATATTGACTTTTGCTCTAGAAGCTGTCAGAGCTTTGCACTGAAACAGCTGGCAATGTTCTGTCAGGGAGGCATGGGAGAAACATTTTACTTGGGTTGAAATTCAAAAGTTTGATATTTGCTAAAAACATAAGAGCCATATGTTTACTTGTGAATCAGACAAAACTAAACATAACTTTTTCAGTGTATTCTAAAATGTTTTCTTTCATCACACATCTATTAAGCATTTACAAAATGGCAAGCACTGTACGTTCTCAAAAGTGCACAAATTACACACCAACCCTGCTGTTTTGGAAATTGCAATCCAGAAAACACTGAATTCATCATTTAAAGGTTTTCATAAGAATGGAAAAAAAAAAAAAAAAAAAAAAACCTCATTGGTTGAGTAGGCTAACTGCTTTAAAAACAGATCCAAAGAGATAGAGGTGGAAGCAATGGAAGTTTTGATGCCATTAATATTTTAATCTTGGGCAAAGTCTTCCGGTTGAGGGATTTGCTTTCATCCATGCTGACATTCATGTACCTAGGCTCCTTTCACTCTGCTGTTCCACCATCCCATTCGGCCTCACTGTCATCAACAATCAGACAGCAGAAGTGAAGCACCCAGTTCAGAAAGGAGTACACCCACTTCTTGAAAGCTTTGGTCCTAAACTGGCACATACCACTTGTACTTGCATTCACTCAGGTCCAGTAGCTACTACACATAGTAACAAAGGGGGCTAGTAGGGGTTGGGAAGACAGAAAATATAATGACTGGTTTGGTACTACTTTCCAGCTACAACTTTGTAATATGGATGAGGAGGCCAGAGAACAGTGAGACATCTCTACAATATGAGCAAAACAGGTAACAGCATTCATAAGCAACTCCAAGCTTAAAAATACCTTAATATACAAAATATTATTAGTGTTTCACATAGAAAATTTATCCTCTGACAATGTTTAGGCTCATCACAAGGAATATTTTCTTTAGCAAATATCTGTTTAGAGACTTGGATAATAGTGTCTTCTTCAATCAAGGATAATACCAGTACTGAAAGGACTATTCAGTAAATGAATGTTGAAGCATTAGATTATTTCATTAATATTAGCGAGAATCAAGCAATTACAAAAATTTACAGTGCCGAACTCAATCGCTATTGTCATTTTATCATTTATTTTATTAAAGACAAGAATATATTTATAATCGAAAGTACTTGGCATTGGATGTTTCCAGATTATCAGTGGCATACTATATGGTAAATAGATTAGTTTTCTAAAAACCTGTGAGATGAAATGTGGAGAATGATTGGAAAGAAAGTTATAGAATATAAATAATACATCTAGAATTATATCATAGTTGCCTTGCTTCAAGCTCCCAGAAATCTATACTAAATGTACCCTTTTCCCATTCCATCTTCTCTTTTAATCTTACCTATCTGTTTAAATAATACTCATCTTCATAAATATATGGGTCTCATAGAAAAATCGTAGAATCTCTCATAGAACAATCAGATGTCTACGTGGAGTACAAGTGGTACATGTGGTGAAATAAATGAAGTCTCTTTTATGGTGGACACTGCTATCATTTCATTTTGTATGGGTCAAATAAAAATTTATTTTTTCAAGGAAGAAATGTCCCAGGACTGAAATTTTAAAAGGCAAAAATAAGAATGGGCTCACTATCGTTTCTTGTCTCCCCTCACCTCTACACCTTCATTTGCATCTTGGGGAGATTATACAAACTTATTCCGGACAAAGAGACCTGAGCAGAAATCAGCAGAGAGATTGGCTTGAAGTGGCTTGAAGAGTATAATTTTACTGTCTCACAGTTCTGGAGGCCTGAAAGTCCAGAATCAAGGTGTCCGCAGAGTTGTTTCCTTCTGAGGGCGGTGAGGGAAGGATATGGTGCAGACCTGAAGATGGCAATTGTCTCCCTGTGCCTCTTTGCATCATGTTTCCTCTATGTGTTCTCTCTGTGTCCAGATTGCCTCTTTTTAATAAGGGCATCAGTCATATTGGGTTACTCCTTAATGTGTAAAAACCCTATCTCTGAATGGTGACATTCTGAAGCACTGAGAGTACTGCAGTCTAAATGTTTGTGTTCCCCCTAAATTCATATGTCAAAATCCTAAATCCAAGGTGATGGTATTAGGAGGTGGGGCCTTTGGGGTGATGATTAGATCATCCCCAGACTTCAGAACTGTGAGAAATAAATTTTATTGTTTATAAGCTATCTAGTTTATGACATTTTGTTATAACAGCCCAAAAGAACTAAAATAGGAAACTTCATTATCTTTTTGGGGGGTAACACAATTCAAATCAAGACAGAACTCAAACATGATGCTGAAGCAAAGTAATTATCTTATAATGAGGCAACCAGTATGAGAATGAAATCCAACAACAGAACAGGATATGGCGGTGGGCAGAAAACTAGAATGAGGATCACTAGTGGTACTAGAAAGTAGCAGACTATGTAACAAACCTGCATGTTGTGCACATGTACCCTAGAACTTAAAGTATAATAAATAAATAAAAAAAGAAAGTAGTAGACTACCTACGCTTACTTCAAAATAAGTTTTACTGACATATATTTCCAAAATGAGAAAAATACCAATGTCTTGTTAATAGAGTAAAAGTTTAGTATTTATTTCAGAAATTGATGAAATACTTAGAAAAACCAAGATTGGTACTTTTACAGGCATATTTTACTTTATTTGTTATAAGTGTGTGTGTGCTAATCTGAAAATGAATGCATCTTCTTATATTTGTTTTCAAAATTGATTTATATTTTCACATTTACTTAATTACAATGTTGCTTTATAAAAGAAGCCATTATTTTTAGGTATTTGCAAATTTTACTTTGCTGAAAAATATAATTGAGCAAACAAAACGAACAAAAGACACACTAACTTCTTCATGTACAAATGGAACAAAAACACTACAGAAATATGGTCTCCCAGTGGTTTGTAAAGGATTTGATTTGTGCCACAGCATATTAGATTATAACCCTCTAAATGCTTTTGTTCCTCTTCCTATTATTTCAGTGCCATGTGAATATTTAGCTCAGTCCACATAACTATAACAGACAAGACAATGTCGTTGCTCAATGATGTTTCTTTAAAGATTTTTAGTTTCACAGCAGGCTTAATGTTTGTTGTTTTTGATTTTTATGTCTCCCATGTTGAAATAAGTGATGTTACTGCTGTACAATGAACCCCTCTTCATCGTACACATTCAATTCACCCCTTGGTTCTAAGACAGAACACCTGCTGTCTAACTGGGTCTTCATGTTTGCATTTCCTGCCTTGTGCATTCTTTTCCTATTTACATAAGCAAATGATTACTATTATGTAAACAGTTTAACTTTTAAATACTCAATATGTTCCATTAGATCTATTACTAGACTCATTTTACATATTCTTAAAAACATTGAAATTTGAAAGAAGAGATATTCGATTAGGGAATCATTTTAAGGCTAACCAACAATATACAGATAAAAATTTTATGTAACAAAAGGAAACACAAATCACTTTTCAATTGGAAAAACCTGAAGAAGAGTAGCAATGGAAGTTTCCATCTATAGATTAGTCATTTTAATGGGAATCATGGTCTCATAGACCAAATAGAAATTGATGTAAATTGGTGTAAATGTTTACAGACACACAGCTGAATATACAGTAAAGTATCAAATGTCTCATTGTTTGAGTTTAAACAATATATTAAAGAGGTAAAAAGACATTTAGAATTTTTACTTCGGAAAGAATTTAAAAATTCCTCTTTTCTGTCATATTGTCCTTTGGTTTAAAAGCAATGGCACTTTCTTATTCCTCTCATTCTCTTGACTTAACTTGGGATTGATATAAAAATAATAAGATGTTGGTTTGGAGGAGAAACAGTCATTCCAAAGGATGGAATCACGGTGAAAACTGCTTTAAAGAAAGCAAAACGTTTTCTAAACTTTCTATTAACAAGCATTATGAATGTGTTGTTAAATTCTTGATGTCAAAATAATACCTGAGAGTATTTGATAAAGCAAATTATTCATGAGTGCTATGTATATTTAATTTCAGTCAAATAATTTGAAATAATCACAGTATACAAATAATTCAAATAAGATATTTCTCACAATAATTATATAATCATACTACTATATGGCTGGAAAGAATTTTAGATATCATGCAAAATGCTTTCCCACACAACTCAGGAATCTCTTTCTGAGATTATGTCCTTTTCTATATGCGGTTACACAGGGTCCTTTAATAGTCTAGCCAAAGAGGATTTTGATATAATGTCAGGGCTATCGAGTTACTTTCTGAACAATTCTGTTTGTGATATAGATGTGCTTAACAAACTTTGCTCTTCTTAATTTCCACTAGATTTACCTTGCTAGGTCTTCCACTTGTTTACTAAATAAGTTTAATCTGTCACAGAAACACAAAATGCCTTCACTCCCTATTTGACTTTATGTCCCTGAAGGGAAGAGCCACTGTTTATTCACCATCATATTGTCATGACCCAGCCTATAATAGATGTTCAATTATTATTTGTAGAAATAAAATGAAGAACAGCTCTTTACATATTATTCTAAAGTCATCATCATAACCACATAGTTATATACTGTCATAATTTATGAGAACAATTTGTTGTCATTAGCTGCATTCTCCAAAATTCTGTTTTGCAGAATTAAGTTAAACCTCTCTTCCTTTCTCCCCTTTTGACCCCTTAATCTTATTTGCACTAATTTGACTTTCCTATCCAAGCTATTTTAAATATTTTCAGAAGTTCTTACTTTATTTTTTATTAGTTCAAATTAAATTATCTTTGAAAGACATTGTATTCAATGTCCATTGCCACGCTGACTGATATAGTAACTTCTAGGCAATGGCTATCAAACACTTGGAATGCTACTACTTCAAATTGAGATGGGTTGCAGGCATAATGCACAACATATTATGAAGGCATATAATCAAAAAAGGAATGTGTAATATATTGTTATTAATTGTATTGATTACAAATTGAAATGAATTTTTGTACATATTGAGTAAATAAAAATACGTTTCTTAAAATCAATTTTACTTGTTTCTTTTTTATATTTTTCATGTGGCATTTAGAAAAATTTAAATAATATACTTCATTTTTGTGGATAACACCTCTCTGAAGGAATTGCTGATAAAACATTACTTTGAGAAATAGCCATGATTGGTAGTCATGATTTTTGTTGATCTACTATGAAGCTGTAAAGAAGCATCAGTGTTTCTCATTTTATATTATTTCGAAGAATTGTCCTTCCTCTGGTAATCTAAATTGCTTACAAATAGTGCCAAGGCCTGTTTTAATCTTTTTGCCAAAGACTGGGCTTTTCAATGTTCTCACTGACGTTAAGTTCTTATCAAAGATCTAGACAGGAAAGATTTCATAAGTCTCTTTTTCTCCACATGCCTTCATTTGCCTTCCTGCTGCTGCTTTCTGCATTTGTACCAACCATTTGTTAATTCTGTCAATTTGCTTTTCCAAATGATATTCGTGGCTGTGTTATATGAAAACATTAGTTTTTAAATATAAAATAAATTGTCATTAGCATATCTGAATAAAATCCTGTGAGTATAATAAATACAATGGAGGCCGGGCCTGGTGGCTCATGCCTATAATCCCAGTACTTTGGGAGGCCAAGGCAGATGGATCATGAGATCAGAAGATCGAGACCATCCTGGCCAGCATGGTGAAACCCAGTCCCTACCAAAAATACAAAAATTAGCTGGGCATGTTGGCGCACGCTTGTAATCCCAGCTACTTGGGAGGCTGAGGCAGGAGGATTGCTTGAACCCGGAAGGTGGAGGTTGCAGTGAGCCAAGATGGAGCTACTGCACTCCAACCTGATGACAGAGCAAGACTTGTCTCAATAAAAATATTATTACAACATGATTATTAAGAAGTAAAATATTGCCACTCTGGAATAAAATGCACATCCTTCCTATTATAATATTTCCATTTGAAGAATATGTTTAAGGTCAATGTTATATCAGTTACTAGTGCAAGGGCAATATAGAGTCAAGATAGTACTAATTTCCTAGTATTCTGTGACGATTCTATTGATTTGCATTTCAAATGACCTCACTATGTCAAACACTTAGAGAAAATAAGCAGAAATTGTTTAATGTATTTACTATTAAACTTCTAGCTACGCTTTTAAAAGAATTATGCCTCAGTTTTAAGATTTTTGGCTCCCAAGTTAAACAAAAGCAATATAGTATTGCTGCCAAACAGAATTCTTCTAGAAATGCAGCTATAGAACAAGCTTTTCTTTTAGAGAATTATGATCTGCAAGAATAAGTGTATCCCTAAGACTTCAGTCATGCAATTATTGCCTATGACATAATTATACTTTTATACCTATAATTATGAATTATACTTTTATAATTATACTTTTGGCTAATTCAACACAAAGTACTAGATAAATACCTTCAAAAAATCTAAATGAGATCATGGTGAAAACATAGCAAGGTCATATTGGTTGTTGCAGATTGCTAGAATAGTTATTAATTGGTCCCTCCTTGATAATGAGTACTTGGTAAAGTGAGATAAAAGATAAATTCTTCTTATGATGACATTTTAGGTCATATAATCAACCTTCAACATGAATGAGAGTTGAAATGTATCTGAAGTTTGAAGTAAAGGTTGCTTATACCTGGTGCTACCAACAGTAGCCCAGTTAAATAAAATTTCTTTAGATTTTATTTTCTGTCTAATATTTACTATTGCCACATTTTTAATTTTTTTATTATGTGTGCCCTGATTATTTTTCATTCCCATTACTCTTACTTTTTTCATTTGAATATTCAAAAGATGTCACTTTCAGTAAGTTGAGGCTAACCTAGACCTCCCTTCACACCTGCTATTTTCAGAATATTTTATTCCTAGAAATCACTACATAATTTCACATAATTTGACACAACTAAATACTGCTGCAGCACTAAAATTTATCAGCTAAAAAATTAGCCCTAAAATATTTGCCAGAAACCACATAATAAAAAACATAGTTATACATTTACACACACACACACACACACACACACACACACACACACCCCCATTAGGTTTCTTTTCAACTGATTATTCTACAAAGTGTGAAATATACAGATTTGGGGCTGGATAAGGTTATGGGATGACTTTAATAAATAAGTAAATTCTCAACTTTAAAGACAACAGCAATAGTAGGGAAAAATATTTTATTCATTCTTAGAGGATATTTGTTTCTGTTCCTAATGAAAGGAGAGTTTTGAAAAATGGAGCTATTCTTATGTAAATAACCACAGAGAAATTAAACTTTAAATATACGACCCTCACATGATCGTTTTAATATGGGAATCGACTCCTTAAAAAACTCCATGTGTTATTTCCTCAAGATCACCATTTTATGCATCTTCTAGAACTGAAATTGCCTGTATCCTGGAGCTTTCTCTCCGGTGTCAATTTAATGCCTTCAAATTTTCTAACATTATGTGTGAAAGATAATATTTACTTATTTTTTTTCACTTTTTAAACAAGCTGTTGCATTATCATGGTGCCACTTTTGAGATGTTTAAATATGTAAATGTAACAAAACATTTCTAAACTTTTCCTCATTAATTTGGTGTTTGACTTTCTACCACACCATTGTTTTATAAATGCAGATTTGCAAATGAAAAAAAATACCCATTGTCTGAAAAGAAAAAATATCCATTGTGTCCTCAGTTCTGTTTCTAACTACGAACAGAAAGGATAAATTATTTCTTTCTGAAATCCAAATGACAATCATTTGGGAAAACTAGAGCCTTGCCCTAAGGAAAGTAGGTCAGCTGCTTGAAAGAATATTACTGGCAACTGAGGATTTGGCATCACTTATATTCTTCCTCCATTGAAGACAACTTACTAGAATGGAATGTTATCCTCTAATCTTTATAAGTTTTGGAAATGTATTTAGAGTCCATCGTGCATTATTAGATATATTTAAACAAAGTTGAATTTTCTAATTTCAAGTCTTTGGTTTATATTTTCCCTGAATTTCAGTTTCTCCAAGGATTTTTAGAATGTTTTCCTTTGTAGACTGTGCCCTTTTTCTAATATGTAAGGTATTCAGGTCACTGGGCATGGCTTTTTTTTTTTTGGTCTAGCCTTTGTATTAAATGAAGTTTCCAGTAGCTACTGTATGTAGTTAATACAATTTTGCCCATTTTGAATCAACTATTATCAAAAATAGAAGAAGCCTTCATGATTTCATTTTATTAACAGAATGCCTTCTCTTTGAGAAAAGGTCTATGAAACTTTAAATTAGGATGCATAGTCAGGATAGATAGGTAAGTGGATAGATAGATTGATAGATTAGATAGATGATAGACAGATAATTATGTTTATAAAATATATGAGGAACAACTATAATAGTCTATATTTTCATTTTTATCTAATTCTTTCAAGATATAATTTACTTTCACCTTGAAGGTAAAAACCAATTAAATTATTACAATGAGCATATTTTACAAAGATTGGAATTTAGATGAGTCAATAGAGAAAAATATTACTTTAGATAGATCAGTGAGTGCCAAGCTTATAGTCAATACTCAACCAACATTTGCTAAATGGAATTAATGTAAAATTGTGTCAGGTGAAATCCTGAAAGAGGTCTTTTGTCTAAAATAATGTTGACATAGTACTTTTGAAGGGTCTTATTGCTAATAGCAAACCCTCAAACAAAAGTTAATTGTTTGGCTTGTTCAATGAAGTCTGACTAACAGAGAAGATTTTAGCAACACAAACATTTCAACTTTGGTTGTATCTCGCTTTAGTTTCCTCCTGGAATATGTGGTTTTATAAAAGAAATGCATTTTCTACAATGAATATGTATTATTTTTATTAAAAATATTTTGAAGATTAGGCTAAATGACTGATTACATTTAAAGTTAAACATTAGCAAGAAAGGCAGTAGTTAGGATGAAAGTACAATTATTTTAAGTCCTCTGAGAAATGAATAGGGAAAATAAAATCTGACATTTACAAATAAATATTTCCTAATGCACTTCCATGAATTTAACATGTTAAAATAATTAAACTTAAAAACGGTTATACTGAAAATATATATTACTAACTTTGAATACAAATTGACCTTACGTTTTTTCAATTGTATTTTTTTGGAATGTAACGTTTATTGTTTGCATTGTGCTTATGCATGCTGTGATGATTAATACTGAGTGTCAACTTGATTGGATTGAAGGATATAAAGCATTGCTCCTGGGTGTGTCTGTGAGGGTGTTGCTAAAAGAGATCAACATTTGAGACAGTGAGTTGGGGAAGTCAGACCCACCCTTAATCTGGTGGGCACAAGCTAATCAGCTGCCAGAGAATATAAAGCAGGCAGAAAAACATGAAAAGGAGAGACTGGCCTAGCCTCCCAGCCTACATCTTTCTCCCACGCTGGATGCTTCCTGTCTTCGAGCATCAGACTCCAAGTTCTTCACTTTTGGGCCTTGGATTGGCTCTCCTTGCTCCTCAGCTTGCAGACATCCTATTGTGGGACTTTGTGATCATGTAAGTTAATAGGTAAGAAACTCCCCTTTATGTATCTTCTATTAGTTCTGTCCCTTTAGAGAACCCTAATACAGATTTTGATACCAGAAGCGGTTCTAGAGGAAGAGAATATTAAAGATGGAGGTCTTTCATTGGATTTTGGGTTTCTGGAGGTGGCTACTTAATATGATTAGACAGACCACTGATAGTCTTTGGCATGAACTGTTTAGAGAGCTATACATAATAAATGCATTTGACACTCCTGATTCACTGCTCGTGAGAGGTAAGGAGTTTAGTGATTTTATGCATAATACCTTTGACCATATATAGAGAATCAAGGAACATAGGGAAGCTGATGGGTTGCTCCTACGTTCAGTGGACAAAGTGATGAAAGAAAATGATGAACTCAGAGCTTCTATCTCCTGTAGAGAACGAGCTGAAATTGAGAGAAAACAGACACAAGTTCTTATAATGTGAGTGGCTAAATTGCAGTGAAAGGTGCATGCGCAACCTTTCCAGGTGTCTACTGTTAAAGTGTCCAGAGGGCATTGATTGGAAAAGAATGGGACCCTGAAACTTGGAATGGGGATGTGTGGGAGAACCCTGATGAAGCTGGGGCCACTGAGTTTGTAAATCCTGATGAACCTTTCTTGAAACAGCTTCTTCATCCCTAGTACTGGCAACATCCCCTCCCTGACCCATGCTGTCATCATCCTTTCCCCCTTTGTTTGAGGAGATAAACCCTACACCACCTGAGGAACAGTTGCCAAGCAAAATAATGTTGATTCTCTCCAGAAGCCACCCCCAACACCCTGTTTTCTTCTACACCTATAACTACAGTCCCAGCAGGCCTGGGTGAGTAGGTGAGGCTGACAGTGTGACCCATGAGGAGGTGTGCTATACTCAAAAATAACTGTTTGATTTCGTTAATTATATAAACAGAAATCTGGAGAACAGGCATGAGGGTGGATATTAAGGGTATGGGATAAAGGTAGAAGGAACATAGAGTTGGATAAGGCTGAATTCATTTATTTGGGCCCACCAAGTAGGGAATCTGCTTTTAATGTTGCAGCTCGGGGAGTTAAGAATGGTTCTAATAGTTTATTTGCTTGGTTAGCTGAAATATGGATTAAAAGATGACCCACTGTGAATGAGCTGGAAATACCAGATCCCCCTTGTTTTAATGTAGAGAGGGGGATCCAAAAGCTTAGGAAGATTGGGATGGTGGAGTAGATTAGTCAATTTAGACCTACTCATCCCAGCTGTGAGGATCCAGAAGATATAACCTTGACCAATGCCTTGCGAAATAGAGTAGTGAGGGCAGCACCTGCATCTTTGAAGAGCCCTGTAATTGCTCTTTTCTGTATGTCAGATCTAATGGTGGGCACTGCAGTCACTCACTACAAAATTTAAATACAATGTGAATAACTGGATCTCGAGGTGGCAGGGGCCAAGTGTCAGTACTCAACCATAAAAGGCAAGGTGGGAGTAGCTACTGTAATGGACAGCAGAGGCAAAGCAGCAAACAGAATAGTCTGCTTCATATAGAGCTCTGGCATTGACTAATTAATCACAGTGTTCCTAGAAGTGAAATCGATAGGAAGCCTACTGCATTCCTACTTAATTTATACAAGCAGAAAACTTCTAGGTCGAATGGACAGAAGACTAATTTGAATTACAAAAAGAGAATTCCAGCCCTCAATCAATTTCAGACTTGAGCCAGTTTACAGACCCAGAATGGCCTGAGCGAAGGGCAGGCCGGTCTCATTGTGGAAGGACCCCACTACATTACCAACAATTTATGCATTGAATCTTTCTCCCTTCCTTACCCAAGGTGGCCTCCAGCCTTTTACCAGGATAACTGCACTGGGGAAAGGAAAATGATCAGACATCTCAGGGACTACTGGACACTGACTCTGAGCTGACGTTGATTCCAGGAGACCCAAAACATCATTGTGGTCCTCCAAATAAAGTAAGGGTTTATAGAGGTCAGATAATTAATGGAGCTTTAGCTCAGGTCCAACTTACAGTGGGTCCAGTGGGTCCCTGGTGTCATCCTGTGGTCATTTCCCCAGTGACCAAATGCATAATTCACATAGAAACACTTAGCAGCTGGCAGAACCCCCACATTGGCTCCACGACTGGTAGGGTGAGGGCCATTGTGCTGGTGGGAAAGGCCAAATGGAAGCCATTAGAGTTGCCTCTATCAAGAAAAATAGTAAGTCAAAAACAGTATCACATTCCTGAAGGGACTGTGAAGATTAGTGCCATCATCAAGGACTTAGAAGATGCAGGGGTGGTGATTCCCACCACATCCCTGTTTGACTCTCCCATTTGGCCTGTGCAGAACATAGATGGATCTTGGAGAATGACAGTGGGTTATCATAAGCTTAATCAAGAGATGACTCCAACTGCAGTTGCTCTACCAGATGTGGTTTCATTGCTTGAGCAAATTACCACATCTCCTGGTACTTGGTATGCAGCCATTGACTTGGCAAATGCCTTTTTCTCCATTCCTGTCCATAAGGCCCAACAGAAGCCATTTGCCTTCAGCTGGCAAGGCCAGCAATATACCTTTACTGTCCCACCTCAGTGGTATATCAACTCTCCAGCTTTGTGTCATAATCTTATTCAGAGAGACCTTGACTGCTTTTTGCTTTGATGAAGATATCACACTGGTCCATTACATTGATGACACTTTGCTGATTGGATCCAGTTAGCAAGAAGTAGTAGCAAACACACTGGACTTATTGGTGAGACATTTGCATGCCAGAGGATGGGAAATAAATCCGACTAAAACTGAAGGATTTTCAACCTCAGTAAAATTTCTAGGGATCCAGTGGTGTGGGACCTGTTGAGATATTCATTTTAAGGTGAAGGAGAATTTGCTGCATTTGGCCCTTCCTGCAACCAAAAAACAGGCACAATGCCTAGTGTGCCTATTTGGATTTTGGAGGCAACACATTCATCATCTGGGTGTGTTACTCCAGCCCATTTACAGCGTAACCCAAAAAGCTGCCAGTTTCGAGTGGGGTCAGAAACAGTAGAAGGCTCTGCAACAGGTGCAGGCTGCTGTGTAAGTGACACTTGGGCCATATGACCCAGCATATCCAATGGTGCTTGAGGTGTCAGTGGAAGATAGGCATGATGTTTGGAGCCTTTGGAAGACCCCTACAGGTGAAACACAGGGAAGGCCTCTAGGATTTTGGAGCAAAACCCTGCCATCTTCTGCAGATAACTCCTTTCCTTTTGAGAGACTCTTTTCCTCTCTCAGACTGTTACTGCGCTTTGGTGGCTTGAGAATCTTAGAAAGATAACGGAGATGACCCCCTAATTTAATAGAAAACAAACAAATGGATAATCCTTGGAAACACCCAGTTAAGTTTTGTAGTTTCAGTAGAGACAGGGTTTCACCATGTTAACCAGGCTGGTCTCAAACTCCTGACCTCAAGTGATCTGCTCACCTTGCTCTGCCAAAGTACTGAAATTACAGGTGTGAGCCACGGTGCCCAGCCTGAATAATTTATTTTGATGGCAGTGAAGACATCTGGCATAAATCTAGAAATGGAAAGTAGAATATTGTATATTCTTTAATAAGTGCTTTGCATACAGTATTTTCAAAATGAAGAGGCATTAATTTTTATTCATAAACTGAAAACCTATATGTGAAAACACAAATACATTACTATAGACTAGATATACAATGTGCTCTGAAAGTGGAGTATCTGTGTACATTACATTAGCCATAGTAGTGGAAACTACCATACTAAATTAAGGAATTCTGTAAAGAGATCTTTCTGACAAAGACACATGCAGACGTATGTTTACTGCAGCACTATCCACAATAGCAATGACTTGGAACCAACCCAAATGCCCATCAATGACAGACTGGATAAAGAAAATATGGCACATTTACACCATGGAATAATAAGCAGCCATCAAAAAGAATGAGATTATGTCCTTTGCAGGGACATGGATGAAGCTGGAAGCCATCATTCTCAGCAAACTAATACAGGAACAGAAAATCAAACACTACAAGTTCTCACTCATAAGTAGGAGTTAAACAATCAGAACACCTGAACACAGGGAAGTGAACATTACACACCAGGGCCTGTCAGGGGTTGGGAGATAAGGGGAGGGAGAGCATTAGAACAAATACCTAATGCATGTGGATCGTAAAACCTAGATGATGTGTTGATAGGTGCAGCAAACCACCATGGCACATGTATCCAGAATCTGCATATAACGTAACAAACCTGCACGTTCTGCATATGTATTCCAGAACATAAAGTAAAATGAAAAATTAAAAATTAAGAAAAAAAACCAATTCTGCTAAATTTTTTAAATGACTGCATACTTAATGAAAAACAAACATTCTATGGACTCAAATCAATGATAAGCCTTTGCATAGTTCTTACTTTTGTTTTGTACAATTACATTTTTGTTTAAGTAGCTCTGCCTCATTATTTTATACTTTAGTATCAATTAAAAAAATAGTTCAAGGCCATGCTGAGCAATTTTGTGAGCCCCCCATCTACAAAAATTTAAAAAATAAATAAAAACAAATACTATTGCATGATAGTAGAACATATTTGACATAGACTATTTATATAACCTATTTTATTTATAGCCTATTCAATAATATCATAATTTTAGGGCTTTTTTTCCTGAGATAGTGTATTAGAGGCTTTTGGCATACCTCAGCCACCTGGAAATAGTGAAACAGCACATAAAGATTAATTCTGTGTGCTTTAATTCAAGAAGGAAAACGGAAATTCACTGGACTAGCAAAGGATACCCCAGGTACCACAGAGGAGAAGGCAGGCGAGCAGCCTTTGTGACAGTGTTTGGCTGATAAAACTGAATGAAACCCCAGTACATGAGGGGCCAGCAAGTCTTCCTCTGTGAATTGCCTTTCCAATAGGTATTCATGTAGTCCAGGCCAAAGCCCTGGAATTAACTTATAGAGAGACTTGGAGACATTAAGAGAGAAAGACACTAGAAAAAGCTATAGGTCTTTTCCCAGATTTATGATGGAGAGGAGGATGCTAATTTTAATCTGGGTTCATAAAAAGTCAGTCATTCATTGGAGACCTGGCAGCAAAGCTGCACAGGCATTTTAGTCTTGGGTCAGAGATTGGAGTGCTTGCTCTAGAATGAACAAAGAGGTCTACACAGCCTGAACTGAGTGGCTAGTGTGGAAAGCACCCCAGCAGTAGGCAATGGAAATGGATTCTCTTCTTCACAGTGTTGTAGTGGGAGGAGTTGCTGAAACTAGGATTTTTCCTGGTTGATGAGACTTGTAACCAGCGCCTGCTTTGCAACCTAAAACTGGTCTCTGTGTGTCATTGCTGGGTGCCCTAGTCTATTTCCCCGAAACTGTGTTGTAGTGAGGCCCCCTCTGCTCAACACCCAGGCAGATCTCCAGATATTCAGAGCACCAGCTCATCCAGTTCAGCATCCTAAGCCATCCCACCCTGACTGTACAGAGATTGTGGTACAGTAGAAGGTCCTCTCCATACCACACCCAGGCATCTAGAGTACCCACTTTCCTGGATTAGCAACTTGACTGTCCCTCTCTTCCCATTAAGAGAAACTATGATGCAGCAGGGCTGTCTCCACCCTGTGCCCAGGCATATCACCAGGCATCCAGAGCACTCACTCACCTAGTTCAGCAGCCTATATTTTCCTACGCTTCTGGTCTAGAGATCTTGGTACAGTAGTGCTTCCTCTGCTCCAGGCCTGGGCATATTTGTAAGCATTTTGTGCACCTCCTCACTTGGATTAGCTGCCTGAGCTTCCCCTCCCCACTTTGCTGCAAAGATCTTGCTCCACCACGGGTTATTCCACTCCTTGCCAGAGGACATATTTCCAAGCAATCAAAATACCCTTTGTCCCAGACTAGTGGCCTAAGCTGCCTCTTCCTTCCCCTGCAAAGAACTTGTTGCAGTGACGATTTTTCCGCTCCTTGCCAGGACACAGTCCTCGGCATTTTGCACACTTGTACAGCTGGATAGGAGCCTGAGCCACTCCTCCCTTCTCATGAAGAGGTCTTATGCAGCAGCACACTCTCTGCTCCATTCCCAGACATATCTCCAGGCCTTTGGTGCACCTGCCCCCTAAGAATAAGAGCTTGAGTTGCCATCCCCTTTCCGCTAAAAGAACTTGGTAGAGCAGCACTCCCTCTGCTCTATACTCAGATATAACTCCAGGCATTTGGCATACCCACTCCCACAGATTAGGAGTGCAATCTATCCCTCTCTTCTCATGCAGACCTTGCTGTGGCAGCTGTTTCTCTATTCCTTCTCTGGATGTATTACCTGGCATGAGAACACCTGCTCCCCTACAGTAGGCACTCAAACCACCCCTCTCCCCTTTTTTCCTGCAAACACCTTCTTGCAGCCACAGTTTATGTACTCTGCATTCCTGGGGCATATTTCCAGGCATTTGGTACATCCACTTGCCCATATTTGGAGCCTGAGTCACCCCTCCCTTCAGGTGCAGAGATCTTGGTGCAGTGAAGCTTCCTGTGTTGAAAGCCCAGAAATATCTCCAGGAATTTGGAGTACCCACTCTTCTTGATGTGGTATTTGGGCCATACTCCCCTACCTGTGCAGAAAACTTGGGGCAGTGGAGGTTTTCCAACTCCATGCCTAGGCACACTTCTGGGCATTTGGTGGCTGTGCACTGGAATCCCCCCATCACAACCAGTGTTTGTGCCTGCCATTATGAGACATGAGGCAGGCCGGCACAGTCTGGCCCTGCCTACCTTGGTCCCCCACTCTGGAGATAAGTAGCGAGCTCAGACCCCTGTGAATTCCACAGATCAATCCATTGTCTTGGGCAACACAGAGCTTCCCATAGTAAACAAGGATCAAGTATTAGTGTACACCCATCCACATTGGCTGCAGCCAGTTCTAACATTTCAGCACCACCCACTGGCATGGAGGTTGAACACCACAAAACAACAGGAAATCTGCTGACACAAATGTATAGCTCTGGAAAATGAGATAAGCTCCCTGAGCCTGTTCACATGCCTAACACAATGCTATGACAACAAACATTTGGGAAAGCCATGATAGAAAGGCTTCTATAACTAAGGAGTTTTTACAGACTCTTTACCACTGAAAACTCCCAGAAACAAAGTAAAAAGACCCTATACGACATCACACATTGTAGACACCTCCTCAAGAAGGGAAAAAGTCCTTCCCAAAGTAAAGCAAAATAAAAAAATATGAAGGAGAGACAGCTTATCCAAATGTAAAAGAACAAGAGAAAAAACTCCAAAAGTATAGGAAAAAACAGTGCTACAACACCCACAAAGAGGAGCACTAACTCTCTAGCAATGAATCTCAACCAAAATGAAATAGTTGAAATACCAGATAAAGAATTCAAAATACTGATTTTAAGGAAAATAATTGAGATCCAAGAGAAAACTAAAACGAACATAAAGAAATCGGAGAAAAAATTCAGGACATGGAAAAGATGGAAAAGGAGACAGGCATCATTAAAAAAAAAGAAAAGAATTTCTAGAAAAAAAAATTTTTGAAATAGTTACAAAGTACAGTTGAATGTTTTAACAATAGGCTAGACCAAGTGGAAGAAGAATTATAGAGTTGGAAGACAGGTCTTTCAAATTAACAGTCAGAAACAATTAAAAAAATTAAATAAACAAAGCCTTCAGGATATATGAGATTATGTAAAACATCCAAACCTACAAGTTATACATAATTACATAATGACAGAGGAGGAAGAAGACAAAGAAGAAGAAGAAAAATGTATGAAAAACCTATTTGAGGAAATAATTTAAGAAAACATCCCTAGTCTTGGGACAGATTTAGACATCCAGATACCAGAAGCTCAGAGAATTTCTGGAGATACATTGCAAGAACTTCACCAATGTATATAGTCATCAGACTATCTAAAGTCAATGGGGGGAGGGGGGAAAACACTCTAAGAGCATCAAGAGAGAAGGGTCTAATCATTTTGAAATCCCATTAGACTAAGAGCAGAAGTCTCAGCAGAAACCCTACAATCCAGAAAACATTAAGAGCCTATTTTTAGCACACTTAAAGAAACAAAAAAGCCAGCCAGGAATTTTGTGTTCTGCCAAATTAAGCTTCATAAATGAAGGAGAAATGTAACATTTCCCAGACAAAGAAACACCAAGGGAGTTTGTCACTACTAGACCAGACCACCAACAAATGTTCAGTCTACACATGGAAATGAAAGAATGACACTCACCATCACAAAAGATGACATAAATGCAAAGCTCACAGATAACATAAAGCAATTACACAATTGAAACCACAAGGCAACCAGCTAACAACACTGATAAAAATAAAATCTCACCTATCAACATTATCCTTGAATATGAATGACTTAAATGCTTCACTCAAAATATGTAGAGTGGAAACTATAAAAAACAAAAGAAGACAAATCAAAGAAAACAAACAAAAATCCCAAAACTCAACCCTCTGCTGCATATAAGAGGCACACTTACCGGCTATAGGCAGCTGCAGACTCAGAGTAAATTAGTGGAAAAAAGATATATAAACAGAAAACAAAAGTGAGCAGGAGTCACCATTCTCATTTCAGATTAAACAGGCTTTAAACCAACAACAGAAAAATAGGACAAAGAAGGGTATTATACAATGATAAAGGGTTCAATACAACAAGAAAACTTAAATATCTTAAATACATATGTACCCAACACCAGAGCACCCAGATTCATAAAACAAATACTACTACATCTAAGAAAACAGTATTGTATTTATAGCAATATAATAAGGGAGGACTTTAACATCCCAATGACATCGCTAGACAGAACACTGAGGCAGAACATCAACAAAGAAACCATGGATTAAACTGTACTATAGACCAAATGGACCTAATAGACATTTAAATAACATTCTATCCAACAACCACAGAATATACATTCTTCCCACCTCCACAAGGAATAGTCTCAAAAATCAACCATATATTTGGGCCATAAAGCAAGTACCAATAAATTTTCAAAAGTCTAAATCATTTTAAGTATCCTCTTGGACCACAGTGGAATAAAATTAGAAATTAATACTAAGAGGAAGTTTCAAAACTACACAAGTACAAGGAAGGTTGTTCCTGAATGACTTTTTGGTAAACAATGAAGTTAAAGCAGAAATTTAAAAAATCCTTGAAATGAATGAAAATAGAGACACAACATACCAAAACTTCTGAGATACAGCAAAACAAGTACTAAGAGTAACGTTTATAGCATTAAATGCCCACATAAAAAAGACAGAAAGATCCCAAATGAACAACCTAATGTTGATCCACATTATAAACTGTAGAAACTATAAAAACAAGAATAATCCAAACCCAAAACTAGCAGAAGAAATAATAAAGAGCAGAACTAAATGAGGTTGAGACTAATAAATTGATACAATGGATTAATAAAACAAAAAGTTATTTTTATGAAATGATAAAAATTGACATATGGTTAGCCAGAATAGCCAGAAAAAAAAATGAGAGAAGATTCAAATAAGTACAATCAGAAATAAGGAAGCGGACATTATAACTGATACCAAAGAAATGCAAAAGATTTCCAGACTGTTATGAACACCTCTATGCACACAAAATAGAAAGCCTAGAAGAAATAGATAAATTCCTGGAAACATATGACCCTCCACAATTGAACCAGGAAGAAACATAAATCCTGAACTGACCAATAATGAGTAAGTAAACAGAATAAGAAATAAAAAAATCTTTCAACAACAACAACAGACCAGGACCAGACAGATTCACAGCTGCATTCTACCAGATGTGCAAAGAAGAGCTGGGACCAATCTTACTGAAATTATTAAAAAAAAAAAAAAAAAAAAAAAAAAAAAACACAACTAAGGAGGAGAGATTACTCCCTAACTCATTCCACAAAATCAGTATCATCCTTATAACAAAAATCAGGCAAAGGTAAAAGAACAACAACAAAAATACCATAGGCCAATATTCCAGATGAATATCAATGCAAAAATCCTCAATAAAATACTAGCAAACTGAATGCAACAGCATATCAAAAAGATAATTCATCATAATCAAGTGAGTTTTACTCCAGCAACACAAGAATGGTTCAACATCCAGAAATCAATCAATGTGATTTTTCACATAAACAAAACTAAAAATAAAAACCATATGTCCACCTCAACAGAAACAGAAACAATATTTAATAAAATTCAGCATCCCTTCATGATAAAAATCATCAACAAACTAGGCATTGAAGAAATATATCTCAAAATAATAAGAGCCATCTATGACAAATCCACAGCCAACATTATATAGAATGGGGGAAAGCTGAAAGCATTCCCCTTAAGAACGAGAACAAGACAAGGATGTCTGCTCTCACCATTGCTATTCAACACAGTACTGCAGTTATTACAGCAATCAGGTAAGAGACAAAAATAAAAAGCATCTAAATTGGACAGGAACAAGTCAAATTATCTCTGTTCACTGAAGACATAATCCTACAAGCAGAAAACCCTAAAGATATCTCCAAAGGACTCCTAGACTTAATAAATTAATTCCGTCAAGTTTCTGGACACAAAATCAATGTAAAATCAGTTGCATTTCTATACACCAGGAACGTTCAAGCTGAAAACCAAATCAAGAACTCAATTCCATTTACAATAGCCACAAAACAACAACCTAGAAATACATTTAACCAAGGAGGTGAAAAATCTCTAAGGAAAAACTATAAAACACTGATGAAATAAATCATAGATGATACAATCAAAAATATTCCATCTTTATGGATTTGAAGAATCAATGTCATTAAAATGGTCATACTACCCAAAGCACTCCACAGATTCAGTGCAATCTCTATCAAATTACCAACATCATCCTTCACGGAATTGGGGGGGGAAAGTCTAAATTTCATATGGAACCAAAAAGACCCCAAATAGCCAAAAACAATCCTAAGCAAAAAGAACAAATCTGAAGGCATCTAGATTTGCCTGACTTTACTGCTGGACTTCAAATTTTACTTCAAGGCTACAGTAACTAAAAGAGCATGATACTGATATAAAATAGATACACAAATCAATAGAACAGAATAGATAACCCAATACAAAGTCACATATCTACAACCCACTGATCTTTGACAAAACTGACAAAAATAAATGATAGAGAAAGGACATCCTGTTCAATAAATGGTACTGGAATAGCTGGCTAGTCCTATGCAGAAGAATGAAACTGGACCGCCTATCTCTCATCATATACACACATTAATTCAATATGGATGTATTAGTCTGTTTGCATGCTGTAATACAGAAAATACACAAGACTGGGTAATTTATAAAGAAAAGAGATTCAATGGACTAATTTTTCCACATGGTTAGGGAGGCCTCACAATCATGATGGAAGATGAAGGAAGAACAAAGAGACATTTTACATGGCAGCAGGCAAGAGAGAGCATGTGCAGGGAAACTCCCTCTATAAAGCCATCAGATCCCGTGAGACTTATTCACTATCATGAGAATGGCACAGGAAAGACCTACCCTCATGATTCAATTACCTCCTACCAGGTCCTTCCCATGACATGTGGGGATTATAGGAGATATAATTCAAAATGAGATTTGAGTGAGGACGTGGCCAAACTATACCAATGATTTAAAGACATACATTTAATACCTGAACCTATACAAATACTAGAAAAAAATTAGAAAAACCTTTCTGGACATTGGCTTAGGCAAAGAATTTATGATGAGGACTCCAAAAACAAATGCAACAAAAACAAAAATAGACAAATGAGACTTAATTAAACTAAAAAGCTTCTATATAGCAAAATAAATAATCAGCAAACAGACAACCTACAGAATGAGAGAAAATATTAGCAAATTATGCCTCTGACAAAGGACTAATATTCAGAATCTATGAGGAACTCAAACAACTCATAAAGAAAACAAGCAAACAATCCCATTAAAAGCTGGGTAAAGGACATGAGCAACATCTCAAAGGAAGAAATACAAGTGGCCAACAAACACATGAAAAAATGCTCAATATCACTAATTATCAGAGAAATGAAATTAAAACCATAATGTAATATCTTCTTACACCACTCAGAATGGCTATTACTAAAAAGTCAAAAACCAGATGTTGGTGTGTATGCAGAGAAAAGGGAACGTGATATGTATGCAGAGAAAAGGGAACATTGATATGTATGCAGAGAAAAGAGAACTTTTGTATATTGTTGGTAAAAATATATATTAGTTCAACTTCTAGGGAAAAGAGTTTAGACATTTCTCAAAGAACTAAAAGTAGAACTACCATTTGACCCAACAATCCCTCTACTGGGTAGTGGGATTTTCTTACCCAAAAGAAAAGAAATTGTTATACTGAAAAAACACCTGTACTAATTTGTACATTGCAGCACTATTCACAATAACAAAGTCATGGAACCAAACTAAGTGACCATTAATGTTTGACTGGATTTTAAAAATGTGATATATGTACACTATGGAATGCTATGCAGTCATAAAAAAAGAATGTAATCATGTTCTTTGCAGCAACATAGTTGGAATAGAGGCCAACATCCTAAGTGAACTAACTTAGAAACGGAAAACCAGTACCATATGCTTTTACATATAAGTGGGAACTAAATAATTGATACACATGGACATAAAAATAGAACTATTAGACAATAGGGACTCCAAAATGGGGAAGGGTGGAAAAGAGGTGAGGGTTGAAAAATTACCTATCAGGTATAATGTTCAATATTTTCATTATTGGTACACTTAGAAGCTCAAACACCACAAGTAAGCATTATATGTAACAAACAAGCACATGTACTCCCAATTCTAAAGAAAATTTAAAAATAAAAATAATTTAATAATATTGGTCACTTTTACCTTAACTAATTAATATTATAATATAGCAGTTAATTCCAGTATTAATTGCACAGGCTACTTAAATTTAAATGTGTGATATGTGATTGTTTCCATATTTTAACCTCTAAAATGTACAATGTAAGAAGTTAAAATGTTGGTTCCGAATATATAGTCCAGAGAAATTTTATTTCTAGAGATTTGCATTGCAATTAGTCATTATTTTTATTAAAGATTATAAAGTGAGTTATTACAAATTGTTAAGAAACATTTCTAGCACTCTGCCTTACAAAACTAGAAATTCACAAACATGCATTATCATAATTTAAAGTATTTATTATGAAGTCAAAGATGCACATGAGGAACATTTTAAGAATTATTCTTGGAATGTAATAGCAATGCAGACCAATATGTTCTTATGTAGACTATGAAGAATGTATATAAACTGATGTACTAAGTAAGTGTGAAAAAGTAATATTCCATAATACATAGTAATTATTATTTACAATAAACATACTTTTAAATATATATGTGTGTTGTAGTTAATTACCTAGTAAAATTAGTATAAAAAGATAGAAAATTACCTAACTTGGTTGGAAGTTTTCAAGTGCCAGATATAGTCCTGGATTTTTAAGATGCATGAAAACATACCCGAAAGCCCTCATTCATAAAAAGAGGAGATTGTGCGTATCAGCTTACATGTTTACTCCTCTGTTTAAGGAACACTTGTGGTCAGAGAGTTTTATGTAGAAGGGAGCCCTCTCAGCAGAGATGCTGCCCGTCATGATCTGACTTCCCTCTAAAAGCAACCACTTGGAGCGGGATTCAGCATTAACTCAAGAGCAGTCAATTCAGAGGTCAATCAAGAACCTTGCATGTGGATAGAAGAAAAGAGATAGCAGTCAGGCCGTATCTGGTGAACATCACTGAAAATAACAACAAAATAGCAGAGGAAAACTGGTTAGCTTCATGGTAGATTTGAAGTAAAGAAAAAGCCAAGGACAGTTCATGGCATTGAATATAATAGTCAGCCTTGCCTCACGGAGCTTACAGTTTTAAAAGGAAAACATAATCATTAAACAAATGCTCATGAACTACAAATATTACAACAAATAGTGCTCGACAGTATGAAGGGAAACTGTAAATTTTATGAGTAAAATGGTAAACCCCAAATTAGACTGGGACTTCAAGGAATGTCTCTAGTGAAAATAATTTGCTTCTGGATCCTTGTAATTCAGGACATTGAGTTTCTCCTGTTAGCTCATCTGTGCAGAAAGCAGTGGACAATTCCAGTCCTCTTGTTCCCCATCCCAACCCTTACCATCACCACCCTGCATTTTTTTTTTTAAACTGGACAACACTTGCAATTTTCACCAATCATTCCAAGTCTCAAAAAGTGAGATAAAGATGTACTATACAATGGAGCTAAGATGCAACTAGGCATATAATTACTTATCAAATTGTTTTATCTAATGGAGTAAGGACTTTTCATCCCTTTCCACACACAAATTTCACTTAACCTCCTGGGTTTGTAAGTATGAATTAATACAACATTGAGAAAGTCATGTTCATAAAAGCGCTGGAATGGGCTGAAATATTTTTCTGTTGACATAAAGTCTTCAAAAGTTCCAAGTTTCCAACTACCGAAATGATACAATTTTGAGTGTTTGAATTGTTTTCTTTTGAGGAGTGGACCTTCATGACAAATACTGAGATTAAGAGAGTTGGATTTGTGTAGTGTACCCAAAAACACCCCCTAAAACCACATTTATTCAAACATAATGTAATACATGTTTTACAAACTACTTTTTACAGATAGATTTAGTTTTTGTTACACCCTTTGGGGAGTTAACTGAGAAAGTGTTCCTGTAACACTCTCAATTGTTTGGATGCATTCTTTAGAAATTAATATCCTTATTGGCATATGTGTTATATTATCTCATATGCTGCTTTGTCTAAAACTTGCTGACATTTTAGTGGAAAAAAAAATAGAAAAGAGTAGCCTATCAGCTATCTTGCACTAAACTGCTTAGTGTTCTGCATCTAGGCAAGCAGGGCCCTTACAACATGCCTTAATAGTGAATTTCATGCCAAAGGAACAAGATGATTGCAGGATTTTTTAAAAGTTTGGGGTTACGAGGAGAGTGGTAAAAAAAAAAAAAAAAAATCAATGCTTTTGTCATATTGCAAGCATTTGATGAAAGTTAGAAATATAAAGATATGAGGTGAAAGGATTCTTGGTCTCTCCCTGTCGGTGAAATCTATGCCTTCCAACTTTGTCTTTTTCTGACAGCAAATATTTTCAGACTACACATTACAGAGCTGGAGTAGAAGATAACTAACTCTTTATATCTGCAAATTCCTAAAACATGGACAAAGTCCAGTCCTCTTTTGTGAGACTTTTGTTATCACGAAAGGATTTTAACTTGTTTATATTCTTCTTGCAGCAAAAGCTATTTTTGTAGATTTTTTTCTTCTCTCCTCTTGAGAAATGTGCACAGTTGGAACATGTTGCATAATAGTGTGTACGCATTAATAGATACATTTCCCTTTAAATTTGACATATGTTGATACCTTGCTCCCTTGGCAGCAAATAAAAATAAAAACAGATTTTAAACTCAATTTTAACGTAGTTGGCAAAAAAACTGGAAAACAACTGAATTTAATTAAGCACAAATGCAGTGATTGGAAGACATTTTAGACACAGAGCGTGAATAAATCCAACGATTTGGTAATTTTCAGCTCATGTGAACAAAAGCTATTACAATTCCCATTTAATAGCTGCAAACTTAGGGATATAAATAATTCAAATTACTTTCTTCAAACACACAGTCTGTAGAAAGGAGTAAAACTGAAATGTAGCAGTTGGGATTTTAGCAACATCTGATGTTTGTTTGATGTTTATGAAAGGCGAGAACAATATAGGGATCAGTAGTCTCACAGAGGAAATTGAGGAGAAAATAGTCATTAAAGAAAAAACAATTGTGTTTCTCCATTTCACAGTTTACAAAATATTTAACAAGCAATGTATCTACTTGTAAATAGGAATTAAAATTTCTGCTATTCACTGACTCAGATACTAAATAGGGTAGTTGTTAAACATCTCCAGAGAGAAACACTAAGTTGTCAGAAAAATAAAGACAGACCGATATAGAGGGAGGCAGTAATGGTTTTTGATGGTGCTTACACACTAAGGGCTTCCTGATACGGAAGGAAGGACAGTTTATACTGTGGACAGTGTCCTGGGACCTCTCTTAAGACCCCTGCCCAGGCCAGTGGTATGTTGTAACTGTCTCTTATGGTTTTATGAAGTTGATGGTTAAATATTTAGAATTTTTACAAGTTAGTTGGTAGCTGGAAATTGGGCATTGTAAGAGTATTTACACAATGGAAATTAGCTACAAATCTGGGTATTTTTTTCTCAGAAATCCAATTTACCAGCACACCATTACTTGTACCTAAAGAGTGTAGCCTGGGCACTTTTATATATAATCCAACGCTAAGCTACTGCAGTCTACTTTTGGGGATGAAATGAAACTATCCAGCAATGGTTAGTGAGAAGTCCCTAACTTCTCACTAACTTGTCAGTCACTGTTTAAGAATTCTCCATAATCATCAGCAGTGAGGCTGTTGGAAAAAGCATATTTCTTTTCTTTTCTTTTTCTTTTTCTTGAGATGGAGTCTTGTTGCCCAGGCTAGAGTACAGTGCCGCAACCTGGGCTCATTGCAACCTCCACCTCCCGGGTTCAAGTGATTCCTCTGCCTCAGTCTCCTGAGCAGCTGGAACTACAGGCATATGCCACCATGCCTTGCTAATTGTTGTATAATTAGTAGAGATGGGATTTCGCCATATTGGCCGGACTGGTCTCGAACTCCTGACCTCATTATCCACACACCTTGGTCTCCAAAAGTGCTGGGATGACAGGCGTGAGCCACCGTGCCTGACCAGAAGAAGCATATTTCATGCAGACCGTAGGGGCTGTTTCCCCACTTCCTGTTTTACATTTTGTTTACATTATTACAAAACATAATGGCATATAAATATCTGTCTAATGCCAGTATCAGATACATATGCTGGTTCCAAGGCTAAATAATTTACCCCACATGAATTTATTTTGTCTTATTTCTGTGCTTGTTTTATGATGGGTATTATTCGATATCTTTGTTTTAAATTTATCTTACATCTAGTTGTGAATGTAATCATTGCAAGACAAAAGACATGTATTTTATGCAGCGTTGAAGCAGAAATAATGTAAGTTATATAGCTTGGATCTCTTTTTATTAAAAATAAATCTTCTATGTGTCACTTGAGATTTTAACCTCTGGTGGTGAAGAGCTGCCACCAAAAGATAATGAATACTTTTTTCCTTACTAAGATAGAAAATGATCCATAAATCAGTTAATTAATCAAATCATCAGTTAAATAACAGTTATATGCTGAATTTGGGAGCATTTTTAAAAGAACATTGTTTCAGCTTCACTTTCATTTCTTCATAGAATGCAATAAAGGCAATATATATCATGTTTCACCCATCCAGTTACAGCTTCTTGGGGCTGAGAAAAACAGGAGTCAATCATTAGAAAAATGTCCACAATCAATGGATTTTCAAACCAGTCTTCTTCCCAGAAATTTAGAATTATTTGGTGAGAAATATGGAAGACTTGCCATGAGGGAGGCTTCTTTTTTTTTTTTACAAATTAAATAAATATGTCCAGAGAAGAATGGGGAAAAATTGTACATCTTACAGCTGCAGAATCAAAAATCCCAATATTTTGGGGAATGCAAGTGAAATCTCCCCACTTCTTAAATAACTATTATTTCCTATAGCATGGTCCACTGATGATGGTGCTTGGTGCAGCAATCACGATGATCTGGGCTCCAACAGGAGTCAACTGACCTATCAGATAGACAATTTACTGCTGGACATGGAAAGGCCTCCTCTAACATTCTTACTGAACTGGCTTTTTCCTGAAACTAACTCCACTCACTACCACAGTTTTAGAAAGCTTTGCCAAACACAGGAATGTCTATCAGAATGAGGGAGACATTTATTTCCCTGCCACTTGTTATGAGAGCATGAGCATCATTTCCAGCCATTTCATGGAACTACCCTTTCCAGCCATTTCATGGAATCATCCTTTATGTTAGCCTGACAGCGGCTACTGCCTGCTACTAAACAATTCGTTACTAAGGCAAATATGACCTCTGTGTGTGCCTTTAACTTATAAGGATTTACCAAATGGGCGGGGAGTCAACAAAATCAAACCATTTCCAATAGTGTCTATGTAAGTAGCATTATGGTGATACAGCTTACTTAATTTGCTATTAAATTCAATTACAAATTTCAGAGTGTGAGCGTTTTTTTTTTTTTCTATTTTATGTTGTTTGCAAATTGATACCTCAGAAATGTTATTCATGTTTATAGACGGGAGATAGATGTGTGTTATCATTGAACTATTTCCCATATTAGTCAGGATAGATCAGGATATGCTACAATCCCAAAATCTTGACAGCAGAACACAACACAATTTATTTCTCATGTCTGTAAAGTCCACCATGCGCTTGGTTGACTTGATCCACCAGGCAGTGACTCAGTATAACAGGCAGCTTCATCCTTTTCACATTGTATCCTCAACAATGGCCTCCACATTCTGTGTCTTGGAGGAAGTGGTAGATAGGAGAACTGTATATGGGATTGCTGTTCCTGCAGCCCAGAAGTGAGACACATCACTTCCTTTCATTTTTCCTTGGCCATAACTAATCCTATGGGCCTATTAGGAGGTGTCATTTTCTATATTTCTATAGAAGAGAAAACAATCAGACATGGCTGAACACTATTATTTTCTACCACTCCACTCAATAAATGTTTCTTTTCCCCTAGTAGTGTCCATATCTACTCATTGTGCTTTATAGATATACAATTTTTTCATGTAGAAGTTGTCTTAGTCCATTCAGGCTGCTATACCAAAATATCATAGACTGAATGGCTTACAAGCAATGGACATTTGTTTCTCACAGTTCTAGAGGCTGGAAGTCCAATATAAAGTCCTGAAATATTTGGTATCTGGTGAGGGCCCACTTCCTAGTACACAACCCTCTTCACCTCACATAATTCTAACCTGTTCATTGTCTTTGAGGTTTTATAGTTTACCCACAAACTGGATTAGATCCTGAATTCTTCTTTTTTCACTAAAAATTAAAACGGATCTGTTTCCAATTTCTGCAAACTGAAATTGGACCAGTTGGCATGAACCTCAAAAAACTTACCATAACAAATAATATATGGATAACTTTCATGCCTGCTACTGTGTGGGCTCCTCAGAGAGGCCACTATAATACACCGTGTCATAACCAGAAACACTCAAACTGCAAATCATGAAAATACATCGCATTGCAACTGCTATTCTCATTCCATCATTTTTAGATTTGAATCTTTAAGTTGAAATCTAGAAACTGCAACTAACTGCCATACAGACTAAAAAAACTAATTTTATACTTTGCTCCAACTATTAACCTTTATTTTTCTTTTATTTTTCTAATAGTGCCTTAAATTATCTTCAAGTAAGACAATCTGAAGTTAACAATTTAGCTTCAGTATAGGAGAGTTCTTAATACCCTAATTTTCAACAAGGAGCAGATTATGCTCTTACTGGGAAAAAGATGCTGTTTCTCTGTCAATATGTTAGGCATTGTTACCCAAAACTTAAAATAACTGAAAGATCAGATGCAAATCTTTTCCCCAATAGGCAAGTCTTCTTTCTTTTTCTTTTTTATTTTTTGTATTTTTTAATTTAATTTAATTTTTTTTGAGACGGAGTCTCACTCTGTCACCCAGGCTAGAGTGCAGTGGCGCGATCTCGGCTCACTGCAAGCTCTGCCTCCCGGGTTCACGCCATTCTCCTGCCTCAGCCTCCTGAGTAGCTGGGACTACAGGTGCCCGTCACCATGCCCGGCTAATTTTTTGTATTTTTGGTAGAGACAGGGTTTCACCGTGTTAGGCAGGATGGTCTCGATCTCTTGACCTTGTGATCCACCCACCTCAGCCTCCCAAAGTGCTGGGATGACAGGTGTGAGCCACCACGCCCAGCTAGGCAAGGCTTCTTTCATTAATGTATTTAACTAGTTAAATCTTGGCTCCTGGGAATCTCTGCTCTAGGGAATTTTTCAGTCCTTGACTAGTACTCTCTTCATAATCATTGTATTAATCTCTCTGGAGAGTTACATTTTCTCAAGTGTGTTAAATGCCCTTTGGAAGCCACTCACATGTCAAATGGCATCCATCAGGATTATACAGTTCAGAGAACTCAATGTCTTTACTACCTATGTCTGTGATGATCATGCATGCCTCAGTAACAGTGACTTCATGACCATACCTCCAGTGACTATATCAACTGTGGTACCTCAGAGTAATTCTATAACATTTGGCCACACGCTCAGTCTTTTGAGAGGTGACCAAAATGCGAGTAGTGTTAAAATAAAATGGAGAGCAAGCTTGAGAATCCCCTAAGCAGACAAAATCAGTTAGGTCACATGAGTGAAACACAGCTTAGGTGATTTCTCATAAATGCCCCTGATAGTCATAAATGAAACTTAAGTTGGCTTCCAAAAATGGTATAAGATGATCACTTTCAACCAACTCCCTGCCGTCTTGAAACTTCAGTGGCAATAGCCAACCATTGTAGAGATTAAGTGACTTCTTCATTTTTGTTTTATACGCCAGCCTATAATACCATATGTCTGAACTTCCTTAGACCACTTTTAGTTTAAGCATTCCCAGGTCATAAACTGTCAATTTGTATGTACCATAAACTAAAAGTTTTCAATCTGATCTGATTGTACTGTTGACAATATATTAAAAATTTTATTCAAAACAAAAAGAACATTTCCAAAATGCAATTTATAAGGTATGTTATTCTTAAACCTTATCTTTTTATCTTAACTCCATCATACCCCAAGCCAGCGATACAAGCTTGCATGTAGATCACTTTTTTAAGGCTGTATTTCAATCCCTAGTTTAAAAACTTACATGGGAAAGTACTTAGGTATGATTCATTTGAAAAATCTTGGTTTCCTCATTTAAAAATCTACTAAAAAATGATAGCTCCCTACAACTTCTGGATGAAGAATGTATTGAGCTGCTAACACTCTCTTGGCGTGTTCAGCTTCTTGTTCTCTACACCGTTTGATTTATGAAAGCCACTGCTTGAAGCCAAATTGTTTCTAAGACAAAGGTTGGTATCTTAAAAATGGCTATGAGGTAGTATCTTGCATCACTGTTATGGACTGTTAAATTCAACGTTTACCAGAGCTTGATTTTGAGATATTCTTCTCTCTAAATACATTGCTATTTTATGAAGCTCTAGGTAGCTATATTTTTAAACAACAACAAAAAAGGTGGTGGGTAGTTATTATGGCACTTAAAGAGCATTCTTAAAGCTGCCCAAAGTTGGAGGGGACCTTTAGACCATATAGTTTTTAATGCAACATATGTCAAGGACCTTACTCACTTGCATGTAAATTAAATATTTATTGAATTTGCAAAATCTTTGAGGTTGCTATGTCAAATACTAAGGAGATAGGGTCATAGAAATACTTATTGGTACAAAAGGAACTGATTTAATTATTCTGCTAAAGTTGGGATTGTGAAATTCTGCATATATCAATCAAGAAAATAATCAAACCCAATCCAATAAAACACACACACTAAAATAGAAAAATCTGTGGGTAAGAGACAGAGGAAATACACCAAAGAATATGGGGGTGCAGGCGTGGTGGCTTATCCCTACAATCCCAGCACTTTGGAAGGCCAAGGTGAGTGGATCATTTGAGGTTAGGAGTTCAAGACCAGCCTGGTCAATGTCCAAAACTCCATCTCTACTAAAAATACAAAAATTAGGTGGGCATGGTGGTGCACACCTGTAGTCTCAGCTACTCGGGAGGCTGAGGCATGAGAATCACTTAAACTCAGCGGACTGAGGCTGCAGTGAGCTGAGATAGTGACACTGCATTTCAGCCTGGGTGACAGAGCGAGACTCTGACTCAAAAAAAAAGATTAAAAATAAAAATAAGGGGAGGGGAGAAGACGAAATAAAAGAGTATATCATGTTGAAAGGAGATTGCCAAATATCTAGAAGTTTGGAAAAGGTCTCTTGTCCTTTTCTTGCGTAAGAAATATAAATCTCTTTCTGACAAAAAATGTGATTAATTTGAGGGGGATTATGCGCCCAATAACCAAAAACACTGTCTGACTGTTTCCTCTACTCATTGTATTTTGTTCTTTTATGTATATTCCCTGTGAAGATGGGAACCATGTGTGAAACACAACCTCAAAGGAAACTTAGTAAGTATTAGAAGCTACAGGATATAACATTTCTGTTACAGTCATAATCATAAACAAATCTTTCATTTCATGGTGACTTATAGGTCTCTGATTATTTTTTTTGAAATACAGTGGTGCTTCAGTTACTGTATCTTAGAATAATTTGCTAGAAAGTGCCCTGTAGTCCTTTCAACCACTGGGTGGATATACCAAAATGTGGAAACAGTGTGGGTAGAGTAACAATGCCACCCAGAAAAGTAAAACAAACCAAGTGCCAGATTTTGGTTAAACTATATAAGATGCAGAGATGCAGGAATAAAAGAAAAACAAATGTAAATAAAGAATAGCCAGTATAGAATTCAAAAATAAAAAAGTAAAATGAGGGGAAATGTGCCACACCCAGTGCCCTTCCAGAAGTTTTCAAACCCAGAATTCTACTGAGGGAAATGGCAACAGTTATAACATATTTTTAAACCCTGCTTGTCATAGTTGATTGGGCTAGGAATGAGCTGAGCACCTAATCCAAAACTAACAAACTCTAGGGTGACCAGAATTCTATGGAGTACATTGACACAAAAGTTGGTTCTTTTGTTAGATGAGAATCATTAACTTGTATCAATCAAATTTTTCACAAAGGTTTTTTTTTTTTTTTTTTTTTGAGACAGAGTCTTGCTCTGTCGCCCAGGCTAGAGTGCAGAGTGCAGTGGCTGGATCTCAGCTCACTGCAAGCTCCGCCTCCCGGGTTCACGCCATTCTCCTGCCTCAGCCTCCCGAGTAGCTGGGACTACAGGCGCCCGCCACCTCGCCCGGCTAGTTTTTTGTATTTTTAGTAGAGACGGGGTTTCACTGTGTTAGCCAGGATGGTCTTGATCTCCTGACCTCATGATCCACTCGTCTCGGCCTCCCAAAGTGCTGGGATTACAGGCTTGAGCCTCCGCGCCCGGCCTCACAAAGGTTTTTGAATGTCAGATACCGAAATTCCCACCAGATCATGAAATAAGCCAAGAAAAAATTAAAAAGAATGGAAATGATAAATAAGCAGAAACAATGACTAAATATTAGGAAGTACATAAAGATATGAAGAATATAATGACAGTTCCTTTGGAAATGTCAGATGCTGAGATTGAAAGAACATGGACATCATATTTGCAGACTGGAAAAGATCACATGACAAGCTCTTCCTCCTGAGATGTAACAAGCTCATAGGTCTATGTCTTACCTGAGGCTCTATGGAAAACAGACTCTGAGGTTTAGATTTGCTTTCAGGTAGTTTTCTAGGGAGCACTCTTCAGAACACCTTGTTCAGAAGAGTCACGAATTTGGGATTAAATAGAGGGAGGACTTTAAATTTGATACACTCATAGCAATCTCAAAAGATCTCTGGCACTGAGCAAACTCTTCAGAGGGCAGTCTTTTACACTCCTTTATCACCAGTTGTACTCTAGGATACAGCCAAGATGGGATTGCCTTAATACATCCAAGGTTCTCCCTCTTATAACTAAAAACCATTGGATATAACACAACAAACAAGCATTTAAAAAGTGTGAAATGTTAACAAAGAAAGCAGGCTGACTAGTGACCTTGAGACTGGAGGAACATGGTGGTGAGTTCCCAGGGTTTTGTTGCTGCTGTTGTTGTTTTTGCCTATCCCCCCCCCCACAAAAAAACAAAAAACAAAAAAACCCAGCAACAACAACAACAAAAGAAAAGATGGCCAAACAACAGAACACCATTTCAGCAATTACTGCCTTACTCCAGCCAAACACCAACAAAAAACATCAACATGCTCTCTCCCCACCCTACAGTTTCAGTGAGGCTGAGTGAGGAGTTGATCTTCTCTCTCAACAAGCTATCTTGCAGAGGCAGGGAGCAGAGATGCAATTTTCCCATTGGAAAAATGGTGGTGACAGCAGCACTGAGCAAACAACTAATCTTCCATCCTCAGTCTTGTAGGAGCAGATGGAGCTTCTATTCCACAGCTGGATATTGTTAACAGTGCAGAGAAAGGAGTTTACTATGCAAACCTCTTCCAGTGGAAGTAGATGACAACAATCTAATTCACCTACTGAGTTAGTATAACAGGGACCAAATGGTACTGATCTCAATCTCTTGTTTGGAGAAGCAGGTAATGCTGCAATTCTCCCACTAAGGTAGCGTTGGTGGAATCCAACAACAAGGCAATGCAGAGGCAGGATATTCACAACTAGGCATCATTCTTCCCACACACCCACTCAATCTTCTGTGTTGTCAGAACCCAGTGAGATGCTGAATCTCCATCTCCAGATGGCAGAAAACACACTAAATGAGACAGTGAGAAGCAGGAATACACAGCACTCTGCCCACATCTCTTGTATCGGTAGGGTCCAGGGGAACAATAAACCTCCTCATCTACCCAGTATCAATGAGACAGAACAAGGTGGACAGAGGCAAGGCTAGTTTGTACTCCACTTCCTTCCTTCTCCTCCCCTGGTGCCAGTGAGGCTTAGAAAGGAGCTGACCTTCAACCCCTACCGAGAAGCACAAAGCAGTGTTATTCAGACCTCCACTTCTCCATTTTCTGATGTCAGTGGGGCTAAGAAAGGGGCTGAGCTTATACTCCACCTATCTGCAGTGAAGCAGTATGAGTCAGCTGTCTGCCTTCGCTTGGATGGTACCAGAGGGACTGAGAATAAAGCAGGACATAGAAACTCACTCCACTCTTGCACTATACTTTAACAGATTAAATAGGATCTGGAGTCTCATAATGTAATATTCAAATGAAAAATAAAAATTCACAACTTGAATGGGAAAAAAATTATAGATACCAAAACTGAAATTAATCAAATGTTGAAATGATCTGACATGGACTTTAATGCAGCCTTTATAAAAATCCTTTAAAAAACAATTATAAGTTATCTTAAAACGAAAAAATAAAGATAATTTCAGCAAAGAAATATAAGTTATATAAAAGAACCAATTGGAAATTACGGAACTCAAAAATACAACCAGAAGAAAAAGAACTCACTGGATTGTTTCAACATTAAAGTGGAGTCTCTAGAATATGTCAATCGAATTTTCTCAATCTGAACAATGGATTTTTTAAAAATGGATTATAAATGCTGCATATGGTAGCTCACGCCTATAATCCCAGCACTTCAGGAGACCAAGGTGGGTAGACCGCTTGAGCTCCTGAGTTTGAGACCAGCCTGAGCAACATGGCAAAAGCCCATCTCTACAAAAAATACAAACAAAAACAAAAACAAAAACAAAAATTAGCCAGGCATAGTGGCATGCACCTGTAGTCCCAGCTACTCAGGAGGTTGAGGTAGGAGGGTGACAGAGTAAGATCCTGTCTCAAAATAAATAAATTAAATTAAAATTAAAATAATAAAAATAGATTGTAGAGAAAAAAATGAACAGAATGTCAGAAACCTGAGGAACAGCAACAGAAGAACTGAGATTTCTAGCTGCAAAGTTCCAGAAGAATAAAGAGGGTAACACAAATATTATTTTAAAATAATGGCTGAAAACTCCTGAATTGGTTAAAGACATAAATTTGAGATTGAATAAGCTGATTGTTTATTAGTCTGTTCTCACACTGCTAATAAAGACATACTCGAGACTGGATAATTTATAAAGAAAAGAGGTTTAATTGACTCACAGTTCCACATGGCTGGGGGAGCCTCACAATCATAGCAGAAGGAGACTGAGGAGCAATGTCATGTCTTACACGGCAGCAGGCAAGAGTTTGGGCAAGGGAACTTCTATTTATAAAACCATTGGATCTCATGAGACTTATTCACTACCATGAGAATAGTATAGGGAAACTGCCCCCATAATTCATTTATCTCCACCTGGCCCCACCTTTGACGCATGAGGATAATTACAATTCAAGGTGAGATTTGGGTGGAAACACAGTCAAACCATATCATTGATGAAACTCTAAGTATGATAAACCCAAAGAAATCCACGCCAAGACAGATAAATAAATAAACTTTTGTCAACTAATGACGAAGACAAATATTTTGAAACCAACCAGAGACAAATGAGTGTTACACGGGAACACCAATTTGAATAACAGTGACTTTGTTTTCCACAGTGGAGGCTGGAAGGAAGTGATGCAACATTTTTCAAGTGCTGAAATAAACAAACTGTCAACCATAAACTCTATATTCACCAAAAATATCTTCCAGGAGTAATGAGGAAATACATTTTCAAATGTAATAAAATTAAAATATCTTGCTAGCAAGCCTACTGTTAAATAATGACTAAAGGAAGTTGTTCAAACAGAAAGGAAGTGAGAGCAAGAGAAGGTGTGGGACTGCTAAAAAGGTGCTCCTTACAGGCATTAACATGCAAAAAGGATTTCATAATTTTTTCTCTCTCCCAGAAGTCCATTTCTATATGATACATACTTAGATTTCCTTGTCCCTTATCTTCCAATATTTCTCATTCCAGACCACTAACCAACCAGCCAATCCAATCTCTACTTTGTATCCTTCCCATGGAGCCTCTAGTTTTCACATTTACTCTTTCATTGTGAATTATCTTAAACTTTCCATTGTCTTCCTCTTATGCATAAATTTTCTCCAGCAATAGCTGTAAAATACTATAGTTCTTGTATTTAACTCTTTACCTGCATTTCTCAAAAGCCTAGCCTATTACACCTGCCAGTGCATTCTCTTCCACAGATATCCTATCAGTTTTCATACTCATGGCACATTTTACCCATGCCACGACTGTGAAACATTATAGCTTGGAGGGTTTGCCCATGTCCTACATGCTACCTGTGACGAGGATTTTGGGGAGAACTGGAAGAAATGTGACCCAGTTTCAAAATCCTATTTTAAAAATGTTTTTCTCAGAGCACCCTTGATATTAATTGTCTTACTTTTTTTTTTCTCTCTAGGAAATGCCCTCTGATACGGTTTGGATCTGTGTCCTCACCCAAATCCCACCTTGAATTATAATCTCCATTATCCCCATGGGTCAAGGTCAGGACCAGGTGAAGGTTATTGAATCATGGCGGCAGTTTCCCACATGCTATTTTCATGGTAATAGGTGAGTCTCACAAGATCTGATTGTTTTATAAGTGTTTGGCATTTCCCCTGCTTGCACTTCTCTTTTCTGCCGCCTTATGAAGAAGGTACCACCTTGCTTCCCTTTTGCCTTCCTCTGTGATTGTAAGTTTCCTGAGGCCTCCCCAGTCATGCTGAACTTTGAATCAATTAAACTTTCCTCTACAAAAGGAAAAGTCTCAGGTATGTCTTTATTAGTGATATGAGAACAGAGTAACACACTCTTTGAAACAGATGTTTATACACAGGGATTTTACTGGGGAGTGGTTGCAAGAACAATGACTGTGGAGGGTGAAAAAAATAGGATTGGGCAGGGGGCAATGATGAACAGTGATACATTCACAACAACCTCAAGAGGAGATCTGGAAATGAGCTGGCCCTGCAGAGTTGCCACTCACTAAGCCAAAGGAGACAGACCTTCATAGATTATTTCAATCTGTCATTGGACAAGGTCTTCACACCAGAGAGGAGGTCTGACTTTACACAAAGCAGTTCTTTTCAGCTGAGGGCAATTCCAAGAGCACCACTGCCAGTGGATATAACAGTGAGTGCCTACATTCTAAATTTGGCTCTGGGAAGTCACCACAATATCCATTATAACCTCCCTCTGATTATCAACTATTTTTCTGCTCTGAAATTATATCTCAGTCTCCTAGCTATATCTGACTGTATAGTTATTTTAATAGAGTTGACTGTATCCTTATTTCTCTGCATTCTTGTGATTAACATACTTTACTTGAGCTAATCAAGTGAGCTTTAATAACTTTTGCCCTCTATGTCATTTTCATGCTATATGAGTAGTTACATTCTTGTTAAGAGATGAATAAAAAGAGAAGAATTGTATGCTGGGAGATGATGTGCTATTAAAAGAAAGTAAGTGTTTTATATCTATATAATTCTTGTGCACACAATATCTCAAGGAACTGATGTCAGATTATCCTATCTACAATTTATTGACATCAAGGAACCAAAAGGCCAGAACTATTAGTAAACATGTTCTTATTTGGAGAAGGATGAAAAATAGAACTGTATTTGAATTTGCTTGCTGTTCTCATCCAAAAACTATGGTACGACTTGATATGGTTTGGCTGTGTCCCCACCCTAATCTCACCTTGAATTGTAATAATCCTCACATGCTGTGGAAGGAATCCAGTTGGAAGTAATTGAATCATGGAGGTGGGATTTTCCTGTGCTGTTCTCATTATAGTGAATAAGTTTCAGAAGATATAATGCTTTTATAAAGGGGAGTTCTTGCCTCTCACCTGCTTCTGTGTAAGACTTGCCTTAGCCCTTCCTTTACCTTCCACCATGATTGTGAAGCCTTCCCCGCCATGTGGAACTGTAAGTCCATTAAACCTCTTCTTTATAAATTATCCAGTCCCTTGGGTATGTCTTCATTAGCAGTATGAGAACAGACTAATACACCACTAAATCAACAATTTGTCAAGGCTATGCATGGTGACCCACACCTATAATCCCAGCACTTTGGGAGGCTGAGACAGAAGAATTGCTTGAAGCTAGAGGTTTGACACCAACCTGAACAACATAGACAGAACCTGTCTCTACATTTTTTTTTTTTAATTAGCTGAGCATAGTGACACACCTGTATCTCAGCTACTCAACAGGTGGAGGCAGGAGGATCACTTAAGTCCAAGGAGTTCAAGGCTGCAGTAAGCTAAGATCAGGCCATACACTTTAGCCTTGGTAACAGGGTGAGACCCTGTCTCTAAAAAAACAAAACAAAAACTTTAAACTACTAAACAATGTGTGAAACACCAATAGAGTCAATATATGTCTATATATAGAAGATTATCAATATGTAAAACTTCATTGCATTTTACAACTGTGAGGAAAAGACGTATTTGATTCCTTTTACAATAAGCCTAACATATTTCTTTATGTACATTAAAGTTATAGAAAATACTATATCTTCATTTATTCGACCATAATATGCATCTATATTGTAAATTTTCAGCTGTGTGAATTTTCATAAACTGAGCAGTGCTTTGTAATCAGCATGTACACCAGAAGCAGAGCATGACTAGGCCCACAAAGGCCACATCCACCCTCTTATGGTTCCCATTAAGCATTGCTTCTCCCCAGTGGTTAATTGCTATCCTGCATTCTCTCAGAATAAATTAGTTTTGCCTGTTTTTGTACTTTATGTGAATCACAATATCCTTCCTTTGCATCTAGCTTCTTTTAACTCAGCATTATGTTTATGAGATTCTCCCATATTGTCCTGTGTATTTCATTCAACAATTTTTAATATATCACTTACACTGTGCCTGGCAACTTATATCCTCATTACTTATAACCCTTACTAAATATTCATGCATCCAACTAAATTAATAATTGAAAATCTGTTCAAAAAATTTATCCCTTTTTACTCCCCTGAAAGATGCAATTTAGTAAATAAAGTTATATTTTGGCTGATCAAGTTGGCCAGTATCATTTGCCCTTGGCTGCATTTGAGGTTGTAGTCACCACACAGTGGAGAACAATGTATACAGAGTCTGCCAAGCTCAGAAAAGCAGATACATACTTTTTTATGGTAAAGAAAATACTCTTTCCAGAAAATAGTTATTAGCAAGATTTATTGTTAAAGTCAACAGGATTTGGAAACTCACTTGGAAACTCTAACACAATGTCTGCTGAATATAGAAAACTGCTGAGATTCATTAAAAAACAGAATTGTATTGTGAAGCACAAAATCATGTATAAATTCATCTCATAAATCAGTAGCCACTTGAAATAGGTAGTCAATCAAAGTAGTTTTTATAGAGCAGAAAATTTTTCATTAGATGCCAACATTACAGTGTTTATTAAAGACAAAATATTTATCAAGTATTCTTGTACTAAAAAAAAGTACTTGACCTGCAAGTTACTAGAGAGAATATGTAGACCTAATGAAAAGAAAGAGTGAAATAAAGAAGTAGTATAGCTTTTTCTCCAACAAAGCCAAAGTGCTTCACTGCAGTCTGGAAGGGCACTTGTCAGAAGAATTCTCTGTAGCCTGCATTCAATAATATTCCATCAAGATAAAGACTAGTAGCAGGAAAAAGAAACAAGGAAGTGGACCTTAACTCAAAATGATCAGATATGAGTATGCGATTAGATTATGCCATTCCAAGTAGTGGTTTACATGAGTGCAGGAGGCCACATATTCTGTATAAAAAGATTCCAGGGGTATAAAAGAAATTTCAGGGATGGAGGGAAGTATTCACTGGAGATCAAAACAAAAAAGTTAGAAAGACAGTGTTGGGAATCTGAGAGTGGGTGGAGACAGCATTTCAGGATGTATGATCACAATGTTGGAAATCCCTTTGGTGGAAGTCCAAAAATGAATAAAAGCCACGTGACTAGTGTGCAAAGGACACCAGAGCAAGTGAAAGTAGGTTGGTCTAGAAAAAAGATAAAAAAGTACTGCAGGAACTTCTGAACCTTGTTAATGACTTTGGCCTTCATTTTGAGAGCAATGGGAACCCAAAGACCAGCTTTAAACAGCACAGTTGCATAATCTAATTTGCACTGTGAAAGGATCAGGATGGAGAATAGATTGAAGAAACACAAGAAAAGACAAAGCAAAGTAGAGATCCTTGCTGTATCTTTACAAGATAAATATCAAAGAAGTACTAAATGAGGAATTGTGACATGTGGGTTCCAGGCTTTTTCCTCTAATGAATATTTTACGTAGCAGTGTAAAATCAACTTACCTCAAATTTAGATTCTTTAAATTTAAAATAACAATAATAATAATGTGTTCATCATACAATTTGGAGAAGGAAATAGAATCACAAAAAGACCTTTCTACAAACCAAAAACCATGATTAGTTGTTGTTTTAATAAGCACAAATTTAAATCATAAATGAAACAAATGCATTTACCAAGAGTATGCAAATTTGCCATGAAGACTACAGTTAACCTTAAGAAGATCAAAGATTAAGGAATTTCAATTTACTTTCATAACTATTTCAGTGATTCATTCAAAAATAATCAGGAAAAGTTGGTTTAAACTAAAACTTCTATAGATAATTAATTGGTAACATGAAAATGACTTCATTCTGATAAAACACACATACATACATGCTCACACAAACTTTCCAGTTGTTACAAGAGGTTTTTTTTTCAAAGTAATAAATTAGTTTACCAGATTTAAGAACACATTACCTTTTATTTGAAACATAGCATAGATAATGGAGGATATGCGATTTGTCACGTTGACTGAATTCTTAGAGTCATGTCCAAAAAAAAATATACACAAATTCCATTAGGTTCAAGTGATGACAACACCTTTTGCTATTTTCTTTTGTTACAAAACTGTCTCAAGCATAAATGCTGGCATTCCATGGAGTAAAATATGTTATTAAAACTGGGCCATAAGAAAATTATTTTCCTCCTGGGATGGAATGGTAATTAACCAGTGAGACTAGAAGAGAAAGTCAAAATATAAGGTTTAGAATAGGACAAATAGGGCATTATTGATCAAATAGAACAGGCTCTGTTTTAGATTCTTTAAAGGAGGGGATATTTTTCTAAAGTCATTCTGTAGAAATAAATTTCAGATAAATTTAAGTAACACATGAATATTTTTGGTTGTTGTCAGAGGTGTATATTTGTTCATTTTTGACTGTAAACCACAAATGGCCTCTGATTATGTGGAAGAACATGTTTAATAATACCATATTTGCTGGCATTTTATATATTTTAAAAGACTGGATGAATGAAAGAGAAAGGGAGTTGAAGAAAAATAGAGGAGCAGTGTACAAAGAAATAAGAAAGGGAGAAAGGGCAGGAGGAAGCATGGGCAGAATAAAGGAGAAAATAAATAAAAAGTCAGTGGAATCACATAAGCTGGAATCATATCCCACTAACTCAAGATTGTAGTTTATAAGTTCAAAAAATAACCTGTCTTTTCCAATTTGATTTAAATTAATAAATGACCACATAAGAAATGTATACTGAAAAAAAATCATAATCGGCTATGCTATTTTCCACTGCTATCAGAATACTGAGAGGCAACCTAAGTAAAACTAAAATATCTGAAGATAGCAACAGACCACTTAAAGTAGAAGTATGCTATTTTTGTTTTGTTTTTATTTCAAAGGAAATATGCAAAGATTTATTGAGTATTTCAACTGTTCTCACAATAGGTTTTATTTTGTGTGTGTGTGGATTCTTTCTGTGTTTGTCTATGTTGATAAAACATTGAAATGCCATATAGTTTGAAGGTCATTCACTTAAGAAATCTAAGTACTGATAACATCTTAGCCCCAATTCTTCATAGACATTGTTAAGTCTATTATGATTTTGGTACAGAGAGAAGGTAAACTATATTCCAGACCGGCATATAAAGCAATTTCTCCTATAATTGGAATTTACAAAAAATTTGTGTATTTCTTTTTAAGTTTATCATCAATAGTAACTCTCACAACAAGAACATATGTTTGTAAATAATGCATTACAGAATCTTAGTGGTAGACAAGGAAATTCCTAAAATAGCTTTTACTGTCACATCAATTCAGATATATATAATACCTTACATATAAGATGTTTGCACCCAGGCCAAACAAATCAAACAAGAATAGAAGCACTGACAGTTTTGTTTCAAAATTGGTTTAGCTTGTATTTACAGGACATTGTAGTACCTTACGAAGCTGATTGCTGATTGGCTGTCTTTTACAGAATTTTGTCAGATTGTTATTATTTCTTGTAAAGATTGATTCAAACAAATAAAAATTGTCAGGATTGGATATGTCCTATAGTGAGGTGTAGTTATGTCACATGAGATTTTAAATTAGAAACAAATGGAAAATAAAATGAGAATAAAATTGAGACTCTCCTGTCACCTCCCAAATGTGTTGAAATACAATGAAATTTCCAAAGGTATTAAAGCAGATAAAGTTGAATAATTGTATTAAACTTACAGAAATTAAATTTCTTTATTTTATAAGAGGTAGTGAAAATATAAAATTAATTATGAAGGAAGAGTAGTCTTAGCCAGACATGGCCCTATAAAGCATATTACCATTTGTTACATCAACCAGAAAACAGTAAACTGTAATGCATTCTCTAAAGTTATTTTCAGCCTGTTGATTCTGGTGTTTTATATGACTGGCCTTTTTCCCCCTTGAAATATGTATACACATCCCTTATATATTATGTCCCTTATATAACAGATAAAAGATATATATATATAATATATATGATCCCTTCACTTTCTTAAGTCTTAGAATTACATCATTACTCAAAAATAATTCCCAAACTAAAATTGATTACATAGATTATTGCTATATTTTAGATATATTTAATTTTTACATGTGATCTAATAATATCCTTTTGAAATAAAGTGAACATTCATACTACTTTTTATGAAAGTGCTAAGGAGCTACATCACAGGGTAGATATGTTTTAGTTGGTTTTTATATAAATTCCACTCCCAATATTACACATTTTTAGAAATACATACATTTTTGTTATGATAACAGTTCTAACAAAACTGTTAAAATGTGTTTATGAAACTCTTAGTAAAGTCATACAATTAAAGTTGATCTTTCCTCAGTCACTTAGTCCAATCATTAACAGCCTGCAAGTTAAATAAAGTTTTTAAACAAATTATTGCAGACTCTTAATCATAAAACAATCAGTCCTTCCACCTACAAATCTGCAGGCACATTGGGACTATCAAAGTTGCATATTTTTCCTGGATTTGAAAGACACCATAGCAATCAGCATTGAAGAACTATAAAACTTAGCCAGCAATAATGTGAAAGAAACGTTTAAATATATGCTATAAAATATAAACAGAGTGGAATTCCTTAGTCCTTTTTTAAGTGAAAGAGAAAATCAGGGAAGGGATGAGAGCTCAGCTGGAAGGTGAAAGAATAAATGGAGTTCATTCACAGTCAAAACACATATGGGCACACAGCCATAGAGAAAAGGGAAAAGAATAGGGGAGAGAATAAACATTTTTTGATCATGAACAATGCTATGTACATATGCATGCGATCTGGTATGCTTTGGCTCTGTGTCCCCACTCAAATCTCACTTTGAATTATAATAATGCCCACAAGTCATAGGAGGGGCCTAGTGGAAGGTAATTGAATCATGGGGATGGGTTTTCTCCATGCTGTTCTTGTGATAGTGAATAAGTCTCATGAGATCTGATGGTTCTATAAAAGGAAGTTCCCCTGTACATGCCCTCTCACCTGCCGCCATGTAAGATGTGCCTTTGCTCTTCCTTTGCCTTCCACCATGATTGTGAGGCCTTCCCAGTCATGTGGAACTGTGAGTCCATTAAACCTCTTTCTTTTATAAATTACCCAGTCTCTGGTATGTCTTTATTAGCAACATGAGAACAAACTAATACACTATCTTATTGATTTTTTTATGAGCCTTATGAACTAGGTTCATTTTCATCTTTATTTTACAGATAACAAAATGAAGGTCAGAAAGATTTAGTAATTTTTTGAAGATTAGATTAAGTACTAAGCAAATTTAGTTATGTCTGTCTCTCCAAATAGTGTGATGTTTCTACCACATGAGTTTGATTGTTTTGCCTCTCTTTTTACAATCTCAATAATTTTTTAATTTACTTGACCTGGCATAGACAGTAAATGTGGTTAAGTCCAGACACACAATTTTTTATTAGAAGATGGTTATAGTCTGGCAACTATCTAAACTATTATTAATGCCAAGAAACATCTTTCTTTGTTTGTTTCTTTGTTATTTTCTTGCTTGCTTTCTCTTTTCACGTTTCTTTCTCCCTTCCTTTCATCCTTCCTTTTTACTTCCTCCCTTCTTCTTTGTTTTTAGACTTTAAAATAGAATGTCCTGACAATGACTTTCCAATGATGACTTTCCTAATAATGACTTTAATTTCATTTTATAAATAAATCTAGTATTTTCAGCTTAAAAAACTGCACTCTAATTGTGATCTTCTTCAGCTGGTATACACATCCATTCGTAAGCAAGTCAGTCTGAATGCATTCTTTCTTCCAAATCTGAAAGTCCTACCTGGGAAAACAGAGCCCTACAGGAAACTATTCTGGTGATGAGCAGGGGAGGACAGTTTCAGGACAGTGGAATGAAGTCTGGCACCATTCTGATAGCTGTTCTTTACATCTTTTTAATTATTCCAGTACATATATTGAAGGACTGCAGAAATTCATTTCAAATTCCACTCTGTGTTACTAAAAGCAACTGCTGGTTGGTACACACTTGGCCCTGCTTCTGGCCTCCTGGAGGGAGATACCCAGCTGGCTTACTTGGTGGGGCACATGTGTATGGTTTGCATCTTGAGTAAGACTGCATCCAAGATGGACATTGTCTAGTCTGGCAGTTTGATAGAATGCTCCATTATTTGTATACATTTGCTCTACTGGCTACAAGTTGGCAGAAAACACCTTTTTCACAGCTAGGACAATAGAAGAACAGGCAGAAATTTGTAAGAAAGCAAAAGATCTAAAGCAAAAAGAAATTCCATGTGAACCCTACACTCTCAAAGCCAATATGGCCAAGATAAACACTTTATTAGAGGAAGACCAACAATCAGTAGGAGGGAGGCACAGACTCTAACAGTTGCAAACATGTGACCCTGCCTGGACTGAAGTATTAGTATGGGCCAGAAAAGAGAAAAAGATTTCAGATTGGGCAATAGTAGGAAAATGGAATTAGGTACTGTATGGTGGATTATAATTGTTTATTTGGAGGACAGTGTGTGTTTCTCTTGTGACTGTATGATATATTTGACAGTGCAAGTACTTAAATGAGAATCAAATTTATGTCTGCTTTACCCTCTAGGACACAAGGCAGTTTTGTAAACATAAACAGTAAGATTATTTCTCATCTACTGGTAATAACCTCTTACTACTTTTTTCCATTAGTCCCTACAGATCGCCTTAGTTATAGCTAATTTCTACATAATCAAGCTTATCTCTAAAAGTGATAGATTTAATTTTAAAGGGTAGTATGAAAATCATTTTAAAATATATTGCACATTGCCTATTACTCTTCATGATTAGGGATGTCACAACGAATAGCAGTTATTATTTTTCCCAGACTTTGGTTATGATTGTAGATGAATTTATTTATTCAGAAAAATTTGTTCCTTTCCAAAATAATTACAAGTTTTCCGAGTTTACAGATCTGATTTGTGTTGCTTTTATGTATCACCCCTCCCTTCCAAGCGGTATCTTGCACATTCAATATGTCTGCAATTTTTAGTCCTCTTTCTGTCTCTGATTCCCTACTATTAAAAAAAATACTATAATCAAACTAATATATAGAAAAAGATGTGAAGGCACTGCTTGCCCAGTGAATCCCAAATAATAACATGTTTTTCATAGCTCAACTGCTAATGAAAGAAGGCCCTAGATAAGCACTGTGTTTAAAAGCATAGACTTTGGAGTAAGAATTCCAAGTTTGGCTGGGAGCGGTGGTTCACGCCTGTAATCCCAGCATTTTGGGAGGCCAACGCAGATGGATCACCTGAGGTCAGCAGTTCAAGACCAGGCTGGCCAACATGGAGAAACCTCATCTCTACAAAAAACACAAAAAAGTAGCTGGGCATGGTGGCACTCACCTGTAATCCCAGCTACTCAGGAGGCTGAGGCAGGAGAATCGCTTGACCCTAGGGGGTGGAGGTTGCAGTGAGCCAAGATTGCACCACTGCACTCCAGCCTGGGCAACAAAGTGAAACTCCATCTCAAAAGGAAAAAAAAAAAAGAGAGAGAGAGAGAGAGAACTCCAAGTTTAAGTACCAACTCTATCATTTCTGGCCATACACTGTTAAGTAGATTATTAAGTCTCCTAAGGCTTGCCTTACTTGTGAGTAAAAAAGGATTATAACAGTGTTCAATTCATGAGATTGGTGGAGGGATTAAATAAAATAATGTATATAGAGCCCTTAGGACAATTACGATCTCCAAGATAATTTTAGTAGTGGAAGTAGTGGTATTCTGTGAGGATGTGTGATTTTAAAATCCTCTTTCACATGAAGATTTTATCAAACTACAAGTATACTAGAGTCTGATTGTTTTACTAACCATAGAAATCCATGCTAGGTAGGCTGCCTCAAAATGATGTTCATTTTTAGTATTTTAGTAATTAAATCAAGGGGGGGTACATCTATGAAAAGTTCACCTAACATTTACTTTCAATATATTCCGGTAGTTATATAGCAATCTCCATTATACCTATTTATTTTGAAGGAATTTTACTTACTTTATATAAAGACAAATGTTTCTTTAGGTATTTAAATGCAGCATATTAATATATAAATGAAACTAGTAAATCTGTTAGCAATGATATAGCTATGAAAAACTGCATATATTGTATTATCTATTTCAAAAATATACGAAGGTCGAACACCTACACTGTATTAACGTTTGGGAATGCAAAGGAGACCACAATGGTGGGCAAAGTTTTTTCATGGAGCTTACAGTTCAGTAGAGAAAGGAATATAAAAGTGAACAGGCAGCAAAGAATTCCAAAATGTTAGAAACCTATGAAGAAAAAAACAAGAAGGATGTGTTTTGAGATGGAACCTAGAGTAAATCATGCAGTGAGACAAAACGTTTCACAAGAGGTGAAGTGTAAGTTGATATCTAAAGCACATGGTAAAAATAACTGAGTGTGAGCTATTTTATACTGAGCAAAAGGGAGGTAAGGTGAAAAGTGTTCTAGGAAGAGGGGTCTGTGCAAAGGCCCTGTGATAGGAGAGAGCTGGCCATTCCCAGAAACTGCAAGAAGGATTTTGAGAGCAGGAGAGATATTTTAAAAGGAAGGCAGAAGCTTATAATTTGGGCTATATAAAAAAAAAGATATGCCCCTAGATTTACTCAAAGTATCTTGAAAAGTCATTGCAGAATTTTAGGAAGGATTCTGACGAGACCTGATATTCAAGCTCCTTGGATTGTTCTACCTACTGAAGAGAATAGATTTACCAGGGAATTGACTAGACAGACTGGGTTGACAGTGAACATACCAAGACTAGTTGACAGGCTCTACTCTTTTATCTTCCACATAAGAGATCAGAATTGTTTGGTTATATTATAAATATTTTTGAAGACAGAACTCAGAGGACATAATCACTAATAATTGTAGAAATATAAAAGTTCAGCAATACAAGTTGGCAAGAAAGTGAGTCAATAGGAACTCACACTGCTGATGAGAATGCAAATTGGCACCACCACTATGGAAAATAATTTGATATTGTCATCAAAAATGGAGTAAGTTCACACCATTTGATTCAGAAATTCCCTTTCTTTCTTGTGCTCTGAAGAAACTCTTACATAAGAACATGGAGAGAGATGTGAACACATTACCAGCATTGTTGTAGAAAAACATGTAAATGCCTAAAGTAAAACAAAACAACCAATACAAATGTATATGAACAGAATAAATGCCCCTTTTGTGATATATGTATAATGGAAAACTATATCACAGTGAAAAAAGTAGCAATGTGCCTTAATATGGATCAATTGCATAGATATGATATGGAAATAAGAGATTACAGTATAAACATATAGTCAGAAACCACTAATATAAAGAAGCAGTTCTCAAAGTTTGGTTTAGGAATATCTAAAGTATTTCTTTATAATAATACTAAGATGGAAGGGAAAGTCAGAGAGATTCAAAGTGAGAAAACGATTAGGCTGTATTGCAGAAGGTGTCACCTTACTTAACATGAGAAAAAATGTTGGCAGCCTCTAGAAGGAAAGGCTGATCCCCACCTGACAGCCAGCAAGGAAGCAGGGACCTCAGTCCTACAACCGCAGGGAACTGAGTTTGGCTGTCAACTTGAATGATCATGGAGTAGCTTCTTCCCCAGAGCCTACGGTAAGAAAGGCAGCCATGCTGACAACCTGATTTTACTCTTCAGAGAACCTAAGCAAAGGACCCTGTAAAGCCTATCTAGGTTTCGATCTGTAAGTCAATATATTTTTTTTTTTTTTTGTCATTTTAAGCCACTACATTTGTGGTAACTAGTGATTGCAGTAGAAAAGTAAAGGCTCACCTGTATTTAATTATTAATGTATATAATTTAGTCCTCTACAGGTTATTGATAAACTCCCTGAGTATAACTATGATCCTAAGGGTCTTCAATGATTTATATTGAAAAAAATTAAAATGTGATATTTAATAAATATCTTAGTCCTCTATTTAAAATGAGTGATTTGTGAGAATATTTGCTCTGAAGAATGCAGCCTAAAAACAGACTACAATTTCTAAGTCATCTCTGAGAGCCAAAACCAAGGCTAAGTTTCCACAGTATTCAAGATTGAGATCCAATCATTTTTGTGATGGAGAAGGAAAATACAGCTATTAGAATCGAAACAAAAATAAAAATGCATTACGACCCTCAGACATCAACCCTGGGGTTACCAAAACAGTGAGGAAGCCTAACCATAGCCAAAGTTCTTATCCAAAGGTTCTCCGAGGAGATTGTAAAATAAAACTGTTGCACAAATTCTTTTTTGTGGAAATTCCACTACTCTTTCTAAAATATACATAAATTCCTCCATTTCGAAATTTCACTTTTAACTCTAAAGAACGAATATATGATTGCTACAATGAGCATATTTACACATATTTCATTCACAAATGGTTTTTAAACGAGGCTAGGAATGAAGTATTTTTTTTGTTTTGTGTTTTGATGGTGGGCTGGCTTCTTTAGCACCAACTCATCACCAGGTTTTCATTACTCTGATACCAATTCTTAGTAGTAACATGTAGAATTATTCATATGCAAAAATTGTGTGATATGCATGTTAGTCTTCTCCCTTGTTCCACTTAATATCATCACTCTAAGCCTTTCTAAAGTTATTCAATCTTATCACAAGGACATTATACTGTATTTTATATATCTCATGTATTCTATAACTAACTTCAAATCCTTTTTAAAAAAAGATACGAGAAGTAGAATTTTTAAATATATATGAACACTTTCTTTGGCAGGATATGTATTATAACTGAATTTATGCAGAGAAAATTATCTCGCACATCATCTTGTGCCCAGGAATAACACACAAATTCACAAAGTATTCCATATTTTATGCATTTATCAAAACTCAGCACGTATACTCATGATTTGTGTTTATACAAATCTTTTACATAAAAAAAAAAAGGCAAACAAAAGAGGCATGCTTAAGCATTTGTAGGGAAATGTACTAATGTGTACCATTTACCATGAAATGCATCAAAGATAAAATAGATTCACTGAAGGGTAGAGGAACACATAGATGAAAAAACATATAGGAACACATAGATGAAAGAACATATAATAACACAGGTTTAGTAAAATAATAACAGGAGGAAGATGGGAGATAGCTGAGTGTATTCACACTAAAATTTAATGTTTTAAATTGTTAAACTTTATGTTTGACAATTCTTGTTATATATTACATATATCATTATATATGAGTGTATATGTACATACATGTGTATATACACATATGTAAGTATGTGTGTGTATATAACATCTAATTTTGATCAGCATTTCAGAAAAATTTGAATCTCAGCTTTGTGAATTTTTACCTTTGTAATCTTGATCAAATGACCTTCTATTTTATCTCTCAGAGTGTTTTTCATCCATAAAAAGGAGAACTTAAAAATCATTAAGATTAAGTAAGATAATGTTTGAGATGCAACGGCTATGTGGTAAAGAGATTAGGATGTGTGGGGTATGGATTAGGCAAGATAGGAATTGATGCTCTTGCATAAAGCTAGAACTCTTGGAGGGCTAATCATTAGTAATGTTATAAATTAGAAAAAAATCCCCATATAAAAAATGTCAGAGATAAAAATTTTTTTCAATTGCAAGTAATATAAAAATGTCTGCCACAATAATTTGTAAATAGAACCTGTCCTCAGAGAAGGCTGGAATTTTATTTTAAAGTAACTAAATTGTTTGGGATACCTTTAGCCAACTATTAACTTAAGTGGGTCCTAACTTGTTAAAATCCTGGTTTGCCTGTCAGAAACTAATGGAATCTCTGTTAGAAAGATGAACCCTCAAACTCAGTTTCACATGATACCCAGTTGTCACATGTTATCATGTGATAACACAGTTATCACAAGCCCAGCAAAACATAAACTAGCAATCTATGTTCCCTAACTAACAAGAGCTATGTGTCTAGAAGTACGAATTTACAAAAACCATAAACAGCAAAATTAGACCACTATTAACTTAAGAGGTTGAAATGGTCAGACTTGGAATATGAAAAAAGAATGTGTAATTTTGAAAGAACAAAAGTGCACTGAAAATACAAGCACAGAACATGAAACAATAAAAAGATAGACCAAAAAATTGTGGAAATGAAACATGTAACTATTTATATTTTAAAAGTTAAATGGACAGATTTAAAAAACAGACAGATGAGTCACATCTGAAGATATAAAATAAACTGGAAGACAGATTGAGGCCTATAGTCTGCCTGAAAGAAATAGAGACACCAATAAATGAAAAATATGAAGGAGAGTTAAAGAGAAATGGTGAGTCTAATAAAAAGTCAAAAAGATCTAATTGGACTTCTACCAAGATAAGACAGAGAGAGAAGAGAAGAAAATTAATAGCTAGAGATACTAGTGCTTTCCAAAACGGATGAAAAAATGTTCCAGGATATTTGGATCAGTAAGCATAAAACGTAAGTTCTTCTTTATAGTATACATTACTAAATCTACCAAAACCAAATAAAAACAGAAGGCTTTTTAAAGAAAACGGTATTAATAGCTCTTTTGCAAATTGTCTATTAGGTTGGCCTATGAGGGTCTCAATGGCCACAGTGGAAACAGAAAACAGTTGAAAGATATTTCAAAGTTATGAGAGAAAGTAGATATCAACCTAGAATTAATGGCCAAATCAACAGTAATTCAATAATGAAAGTCAAAGAATGCTCCAAATGGTTCTAGTAACACATGTGTTCACTTTTTAAAAAATTTATATGTACAGGCCAGGCATGGTGGCTCACACCTGTAATCCCAGCACTTTGGGAGGCCAAGGCGGGTGCATCACGAGGTCAGGAGATCGAGACCATCCTGGCTAACACACTGACACCTTGTCTCTACTAAAAATACAGAAACAAAATTAGCCAGGCATGGTGGCGGGCACCTGTAGTCCCAGCTACTTGGGAGGCTGAGGCTGGAGAATGGCGTGAACACAGGAGGCAGAGCTTGCAGAGAGTGGAGAGCGCACCACTGCACTCTAGCCTGGGTGACAGAGTGAGACTCCATCTAAGATAATAATAATAATAAATATATGTACAAATCTGTATATATTACGCTTCAGTAATCAAAGAAAGGAGGTCAAATGAGGGCAATTTTAAAAATTTTTATTTCTGGCCGGGCGCCGTGGCTCAAGCCTGTAATCCCAGCACTTTGGGAGGCCGAGACGGGCGGATCACGAGGTCAGGAGATCGAGACTATCCTGGCTAACACGGTGAAACCCCGTCTCTACTAAAAAATACAAAAAACTAGCTGGGCGAGGTGGCGGGCGCCTGTAGTCCCAGCTACTCAGGAGGCTGAGGCAGGAGAATGGCGTAAACCCGGGAGGCGGAGCTTGCAGTGAGCTGAGATCCGGCCACTGCACTCCAGCCTGGGCGACAGAGCGAGACTCTGTCTCAAAAAAAAAAAAAAAAAAAAAAAATTTTATTTCTAACTTTCTATTTAAATAACTTCAATACGAGCATCAACACCAATAATTAAATACTGATAACAATATAATGAAGTAATCTACAGACCTTATGCAAATTTCATTTATTGTCCTACTAATAATGTTCCTTTTTCTGATCCAGGATTCAGTCCAGGATCACACATTTCATTCAGTAATGGGTTTTCCTTCATCTCCTTTATTCTAGGACAAGTACACCATCATTCTTTACCCTTCATGACACTTCTTTTTGACTTAACCAAGTGATAAATTTAACACTGCAAGTAATGAGACACCCAAACAGTATGTGCCACCTGAAATGATGCCTTGTGAAGGGCATGAATCACTTTTGTGGTGTTCTTGACATAAATTCATAATCTTATTAAATTATCAAGAAATATCAGACAAAGCAAATAAATAAGCATTTTGTAAAACAGCAAATTATTACTCTTCAAATGATTAAATTATCACAGAGGGAAGAGTGAGAGACTAGAAGAAATGATGGGCAAAGAAACTGATGTACATACAAATAAATCTAAATTTATTACTAGATAGAAGGATTCATTGTACAAAAAGAAATAATTAAATTATATAAATAATGTATTCCCCCAATATGTGCTTAGGGATTGTTCTTAACGAAGTTAGAAATATTAGATTTATTTTAGACTTGCAGAAATTGAGAAAGCAGCCGTTTCACAATTTTCAAGAAGGTCACTTCTCCATGAATGTATGTAAGTCTTTATTACTCGACTGGATGGGCAAACGTTCAAAAATTGGCAAGATAATTTCATAAGACAAAGAGATGTGTGAGGAGGAGGAAAGGAAGGAGGAAGGAGTAGGGAGGAGCCAGAAAAGAGAAGGAATTACCCTGTTCTAAATAAAATTTTATTTAAAGGTAAAACAATGAACATTTAAATACTAATCCACAGGTGACAAATTCAAGTCCACACAGTGAAGACCTCAAATGCAGAGTGCTGAATCAGTTAGAAACTCAACATGTGACAGAGGCACCAGGTCAGCAGAAAAGGGCACACTAGCCATTAAATGGAGTTGGGATAGTTATTCATGTGATAAATTAAGTTAGATCCATACCTACAGGATACACACACACACACACAAATCAATTCAAGGTATATTGGGCCTAAAAGTGAACACTGAAAATTTAAAAATTTTTAAATGTGTCTGAGTATCTCTGTTGTCTCAAGGAAAAGAAATGTTTATTAAACAAAATATAAATAGCTAAAACAAGAAAGATAAGGATAAAAAGTAGATACTTCAAAAATTTCTTCTCATTAAAACAGGCAGTATGTATGTGAAAACAAAAAAACAAGCTCTGGGAAAACTAACATAATCTGCAAGAATTCTTATCCAAAGTAAGTAAATAATTCCTATGAATCAACAAGATAAAAAGTAAGCTATCCAAGCAGAGAGGTCAAGGTTTATGTACAGGCAATTCCTAGGGAAGACATCCAAATGGTGGGTGTGTATCTGCATGTTTATCTGAAAGTGTGCTAACTTCAGCAGTAGTAAGAGACATGTAACTAAAAACCATAAGAAAAAATAATCATTTCATACCTCCATAAAATTGGCCAAATTCAAACTCTCTCTCTGCTTCTCCCCTCTCCCTCGCTCCCTGTCTCTCTCTCTCTCCATAAAAACGGCCAAATTAAAACTCTCTCTCTACTTCTCCCCCCATCTCACTCTCGCTCTCTCACGTGCGTCTACACACACACACACACACACACACACACACAGGTACATACACTACTGTAAGTGTGGCTGCTTGCAAAGAGTAACAGAATATCTTATGCATGCCTGAGAGCAACAATTGGTTCAACCCTATTTGAGAGCAAGTTGGTGAATCAAATAAAATTGTAAATGTGCATACACTATACAATTCCACTACCGGCCTCTCTCTCTTTCTCACTCAGAGCAAAATGTGCATTAAAAGATGAATGAACAAATCAATTGTAGAAGAACATGTTGAAGCCATCAATAGTTTCAGTCATATTTTCTTTCTTGCACAGGATCCTGAATGTATGATGTTCACTTTAGGTTCTTTACTCATTTTCGAATACTGAAATATTTTATAATCATTTAAAAAATAAAACAAGGTGTTACTGTAAGATGAAAGGAGCAGAAATTCTGAATTTGAACTCCTTTCTTTTATTTATAGCTTATATGAGCCTGAGAAAAATCCCTTAACATTAGTAAAGCTTGTCTTTTCCCACCGGTATGCTTTTATAATAATCCCATCTCTTCTACTACGCACAAAATGTATAGGCAACTTGATGAAATAATGCATATAAAAGTGCTTTGTAAGTTAAAAAATCAAACAAATATTAGCTTTCTGATAAACATGTTGTTACTATTATAATCATGTTGTTACTATTATAATCATATTGTTACTATTACAATTACAATAAAAATAATTATCGCCTAAGTAATTTACATGACCTGGTATCTTTGAAAATGTTAATTTGAACAAAATGAGCTCTAATGAGCCTCTACACCTAACATTCTGAAATTGATTTGTGACTAGAATCAAATATCGCAAAAGAGAAGGATGGTGCTTATTGGTTTGTGCTCTATAATAAGTGATAATCATCATAGTTATGAATCATGAAAATTGAAACAAGTAAAAGTAACACATTTAACATTATTCAGGGCTAAAAATATTCATTTCAATACCTATTGTTATGAGTTGAAATTACTTCACACTGAAAAATAAACTGAAAAGTTGAATTGAATTGGCCAAGTGCCTCTGAGTGAATTTGAGAGTTATTTAAGTATAATACTGAATGACATGTAGGAAAATCAACACATTTTCAGAAGAGCTTATTCAGTGATGCCACAACTTCTGGGAATATTAACACATCGGGTGAGACAATATTCTGTATCCCAGAGTTAACAACTAAAAAGTTAACTATATTTTTCCATCACATTCAGATAGGGAGAATACGAGCAGAGAGTAAGCCTCGGACCTACTCATTAGAAAAAAATGTGTTCCTTCAGTGGGTTCTGGAGCCTAAATATAAAACCGAAGGGAAACATGGTTTTTCTGAGCAGTCCACTCCAGATACATACTAATAAAGTCCTGCTTTGCAAAAGTTGATCAAACTTGACAAACTCTAGTTCTATTCATTAATACAGAATAATCACAAAATACAAAACAACAAACAAGGAATTATAGATAAAAGCTTAACAGTAAGGGCTGTGAAATAAACCTAAATCTACATGCTGTCTCCACCACTTCCTGCATGACTTGTTTCTTCGTCTGAAAGAATGACAGTTACAACAGTAAAAAAACCTCATATGCAGGCATTCATTTCTGCAGAATCGAATCAGTGACTAACATGGTTATGTAATTCTTGGCACATAGTATCTCTTCAACCTCTCAATACATGGTTAGCTGCTATAACCATGTATTTGGGGGAAATTATGAGGGTAATTGAGAATTTTGCAATTAATAACCCTCAAAATATAGAATTATTTATCTATTTATGTAACTTAAATTTGCCCACCTAAGACTCTGAATTACAGAGGTTATCGGTTATAAAATTTGGCCTAAAATTCATTAAGTGCTATCTCTGTGACCTAAAATTACAGTACATTTGCCTTCTAATATTTTGCTACAATTTATAAATAACCTGTTCTTTATTTATTTCTATGTTCCTATACCCAATAATGTTTTCCAGAAGTTTTCTATCATCTGCTTTGGATCAATTTGTTCGCTTTTGTTTTGTTTTAGTTAGATATAGAAGATTTTATTTCTGTTGAAACTTACTTCTGTTTATTTTCCTAACTTCAGAGTGCTTTAGCAAATTTCTCACTGCTTATACCATTATGCTAAAAGTATCACTTAATAACATTTATATTTACAAACAAATTGTTTTCTCTATTAAAGATGCTAATGAAAATGAAACACTCTGTCACACAGCAGGAAGATGACAAAATATTATTGAACCATACCCAACCAATTTTCTGGAAGTTTTATTTCCCATCACTGTTTGGACGAACCGAGGCAAGATGGTGCACTTCCGGGTTCTTCATCCCCACCCCCAACTCTTCCCGCGGGCGCGAAAATGCAGCCGGGGCCCAGGGAGGGTGCAGACCAACTGGGCATGCGCCAGGTGACGTCAATCTGAAGAGACCAAGATTTACCTGGTCGCACCTGCGGAACGCCCCTGACACGCCCATGCCCCACCTATTGCCCTCCCACTCCTAGAAAAGCCGCTCTCCGCCATTGAGCCCCGGTGGCCTTCTCACAGGCCGGAGGCCTTCTCACAGCCCCGGCGGCCTTCTCACAGCCCGGCGGCCCTCTCACAGCCCCAGTCCTGTCGGGATGTCGGGACTGTGGGAAGTCCGTCCGAGAGCCCCACGGGGGAACTCTGCCGGCCTTCTTTGCCGGAGGCCGACAGACTTCTCCCGCACACCTTAGGTTACCAAAATAAACGAGCAGTTTTGCTGTTACACTTGCCTACCCGCTGGTTCTTTTGCGCCCGCTCGACTGGTCTTAGAAAAACAAGACAATCACCATTTCAGATTCCTAAGTCTTAAAACTCAAAGGGAGCATCGCAGTCCTCTGATGCATCATCCTCATTTTTACATAAGAATATCAAGATCTGCATCAGTTAGACAAATTAATTCAGCTGAGATTAATTCAGCTGGAATAAACCAAACATACAGACTTTAAATTCTAAGTAATTTCCACTGAAACACACCAGTAATTTAATTTATATGAGTAAAATGTTATAAAATATGATAAGTAATCCACTAAACAGAAAACAATTTTTAAATATAAAATAAAATATTTTAAATGATATTTAAAGTTTATGTGTTTTAACAAAAATGTTAATATTTTTTCCCCAAACTTTTAATTTTCAGGTATTTCCAGTCTCTGCTTAACATTTTCTAGAACTTACATTTTGTAATTCTAAACAATCATATAGTCTACTCACCTAGAAACCAATGAGATGCTTTTTTTTAATGATTCAATGGAAAATGTCTTCAGTAAATATTTAGAGCACCAAAAGTTTCTACAAAAAGTTGTTTTGCATTTTAATATAATTTTAAAATTAATTGTTGGCAACTAACATCCTAGAATATATTCAGTAGTTTGGAAATTTGTGCTATTCATATATATTTAACATATCATATGTTTTTGTAATGTGTTAGGTTACAAATCAGGTTCAATTTTGGACTGAAAAGCATGCAGAAAGATAAGAAGCTTCGATCATTGTTTAAATGCAAAGTTAGAGGTATTTTAGAGGCATGTTTTCTTGAGAAGGAAAATAATAATAATAAAAAAAACCCAAAGGAAAAGAGTGTTCTGAAATCCTAAAGAAGTATCTAATTGCTGGATTAAATAAATAAATAAATAAAAATAAAATTTTCTTTAGATGATCATAAAGACATCAATTTCAAATTCCAACTTTTTCATCTTTCTTTTTAAATGTTCATAATTCATTCATATTCATAGTATTTAAAATATCTCATCACTCGTTTCTCCAAAAAAAGCCTCCAAATACCAGACTTTGAAAGCCTATGAACTGTAACAAGTTATTTCATGATGAAAGCTCCTAGCTATTTTTCTTCATTTCAGCACTCTTCATATTCCTCATCTTGCAGATCATTTTATTTTAAAAATCTAATACAATCTTAAACATTTTTCTGTTCTGTCTACACAAAAAATTTTGACTATATATTACACATACTTTATAAACTTAATTTAAAATTATATTTGAAAGTTTGCTTTTAAGTAAACTTAAACTTTAACCTAAATAACACTAACCTAAACTTTAACAAATATTAATAACTTAAACATTAATCTAAACAGACCTTATTGACTGTAATCCCAGCACTTTGGGAAGCTGAGGCGGGTGGATCACAAGGTCAGGAGATCGAGACCATCCTGGCTAACATGGTGAAACCCCATCTCTACTAAAAATACAAAAAATTAGCCGGGCGTGGTAGCGGCATCTGTAGTCCCAGCTACTCGGGAGGCTGAGGCAGGAGAATGGCGGGAACCCGGGAGGCGGAGCTTGCAGTGAGCCGAGATCGCGCCACTGCACTCCAGCCTGGGTGACAGAGCCAGACTCCGTCTCAAAAAAATAAAATAAAATAAAATAAAATAATAGATCTTATTTAGACCAAACTCTTTCAGAGAATATGTACATCTGTGTTTTAGAAACTGTGGAGTACAATAGGTAGCTTTAAAGCTCCTGCTACACCTGTGTGGGGAAGCCTCTAAGCAGTAAATTCTCTTTGGTACAAATTAAAATTTGATACTTTATTGATATTGTTGATATTGGGGGTGATGTGGGAGTAGTGATGGTGTTGATGTTGATGGTGGGTGTGAAGGAGGAAGGGATTTAATTTTTTTCCACTTATGAAGTGCTGGAAAGGTTCCCTCAAATCTCTGAAAGTTACAAGTATAACCACAACATCTGTTGATAAGACTTGTTTTTTACCTTACCTGGACATCTTCACTTGTTCTGTGATAGGGCTTGAGCAGCCTCATCTTTCAGGTCTTAGGTTAAAATGACATGTCTTCAGAGAAGCCTGCACTAGGAAAAAATAAAATAAAATAAAACAGCAAATCCTCTTTCCCAGTTAACTCTCTTTCAGATTATCCCAATTTATTTCATATAGCCCCCCATCACAATCTAGTATCATCTTGTCTACATGATGATACACTTAGCTATTGTCAGTTTCATTCTACTACAACAAATGAAGTCAAGCCTTTTTATGTCTTATTTGCTATTATACTTAATCAACTCAATTGTTATAACTTGGCTTTTCATTTACATTTTATTACAGGAAGAGATAGTTCTGGCCATGCTGATATGGTCTGAGTATAAGCCAAATATTCCTTGTAAATTAAAAACTTGGCACTTTGCTATCTGTATGTCTAGGTCATTCTCTCTGAGCTAAAAAGAAAAATCCAGGTTTGGGACCTGGAAAGTTGGCATATGGTTTCTCTTTTTTCATGATCTTGCATGAATAGTAAACCCCTTCCCCTACCTAGTGTCATCTTTGATCTTACCATGAGACTTATATTCGTAGTAGAAATTTAATTAAAATCCTAAGCTGTACCTTAGCCTTATTTCTGATTTAGGTCCAACTCATGGGCCTCTCTGGCAAAAGGAGACTGTCACTGATTTATTGATCTTATTCCCAGATTTCTTTGGTTACTGTGGGTTCCATAACTCCTATCTTGTCTGCTTGGCTTTACAATCTATTGCCTATTTTCACTTGTTTTATTCTTATCATCCTCTGATATTTATGGTTACAGTAATTCAAAGGTGACTCCCACTGCACCAACTGCATGCCTTACAATAACGGGGATGACAACCAATTCAGTTCCTTTTTATTTTAAGGGCAGAATTCACATTTTGGCAGATATGAAACCAGTAAGAAATCTTCACTTAGAAATAAAATAAATAAATTGGACATATGCACCATAAATTAATATGAAGAACATCTGCTCAAATTATTACAAATATCATTATGGTCATAATATGAACTCCACCCAATGTTACTGGGAATCCAGTTCCTCAATAGGCAAAAGTTAACAAATCTGGTTTGAGCTTGTGATAAAGAACAAGGCTATACTGAGGCTGAAGAAAAACAAGATCATACTAAATCCTAGCCACATTCTATAAAACTGTATAACAGGTCAATAGGAATGCCTTGTTTTACAAACAGATCTTAAGAACTTGATTAAGAAAAAACATCAACAACAATTATTTTGTTGAGTAAGAAATTTTAGGAAAACTTACAAAGGGTTCTTTTTCGAACTTATGAAACTCCATAAATGCTAATTTCACATTATACTTGTTAACTGTACTTAAACTCTACTACCAAGCACAAAGAGATCCAATGCTCCTATAGGATTAGTTTCTACATCTCATGTGTATTAAGTGATATGTTTTTCTATGAGAATCATTGTGGTATAAAGGATACTGCCAAGTTTATGTCTTGGAAATTTGACATTTCTGAGTTCCCAATCTATGTCTGTGGCTTTCTCACCATGTAGTCCTGGGCAAGTTATGTAGTATTTCTAAGTTTTGACTTATTTAGCTACAGAATGGGGATAACAATGCCTACTTTTCAGAACTGGTGTGAAATTTAGAGTGCAAAGAAAGACGTGAGACACATGGATCTCAATAAATGGTAATTTTTTTGTGATTATACTCCTACTAGCTGGAAAATCACAAAAGCATTAAAGTACCCTGGCAGACACTGATGAGGTGAAATGGATATTAACACAACACACATCGTCAAATTTTAACTTTTTAGGACAGTCACTGATAAGTCTTGGTATGACAGAGTGACATTTCTCTGTTATACTTTGGCTAAGGTCAATTCTGTCATGGATTGAGGTATACCTGCTGTCCTATCATTTCCTGGAATCAATAAACTAAATCAAAACCACTTTTTTAACTTTGAAAATGGTTACATCCTTGATGCTTCTAAAACTTGGAGGGAATCAGATCAAAACAGAAAAGCACAAATGATAATGCCTGGCTTTTATTTGCATTCACTTTTCTTAAGTTGTATTGTGATATGGTGTATGTCTTCTTATTTCTCTAACAAAGGAAAACACTCCTACTAATAGATAAAAATTATTAACAGGCCAACCTTACACACTGAGTTTGCATTATTTTATTAGCTTTCAAAAAATGATGTGACATGTCCCATTAATGGCACGTAAATGTATTTCTATGTCATTTGTTTCATCTGCTGGAGCCACCAGGCAAGACCACACATATCTCTTCTACCACAACATTCATTGCACTTTTTACAAGGATGGATTGTGCAATAGCCTTTCTTCCCTTCTGGAAAGTGACTTCCAAAAGTTCTTTGCACTTATTCAATACAATAATGGATACAGTCATGAATACATAATAAAGCCATGGATGAGTCAATGAGTGAACATATACACAGCAGTGGAAGGGTGGAGAGTATCAGCCAAATCTCCATGTTTTGAGGACTTACTAGTGAAAGAAAGAATGATAAGCTCTAAGAACAGGAGAAGAGAATTTCTGGCTGAATTACCATCAAAATAGTTAGGGAGAGAACACATATGATACGGTTTGGCTCTGTGTCCCCACCCAAATCTCATGACAAATTGTAATCCCCAGTGTTGGGGGAGGGACCTGGTGGGAGGTGATTGGATCATGGGTGTGGACTTCTCCCTTATTGTTCTTGTGAGAGTGAGTGATACTGATGTCTCTGGTTACAGTAATTCAACTCCCACTGCACCAAGTGTATGCCTCACAATGAGGGAGTTCTCATGAGATCTGGTTGTTTGAAAGTGTGTCTGAAAGTGTGTACTTCCCCTTAGCTTGCTCTCTCCTGCTCCACGGCAAGAAGTGCTTGCTTCCCCTTTGCCTTCTGCCATGATTTTAAGTTTCCTGAGATTTCCCAACCATGCTTCCTGTACAGCCTGTGGAAGTGTGAGTCAATTAAACCTTTTTTTTTTTTTTTAATAAACTACCCAGTTTCAGGTAGTTCTTTATAGCAGTATGAAAACAGACTAATAAAACCTATTAGACATAGATATTGAAAGATGAGTATGTTATGGGTACATGACGTGGAAGAGAAAGGATCCATAAGCAGAGAAATCCTGTCAACAAGGATGCTGAGGTCAAGTAGGCCTCAGATGAGTGGCGATTCAGCAGCCTCAAGAAGCTGCAGGATTAGTGACTCAAGGGACGGGAAGGGAAGGGAGACAAGTCTGAAAAAGTGGATTGGCTAAAGAAAAGGGTCCTGTCGCAAATCCCAAGAATTGCATAAGAAAAGATTGCAAGAAGTTATTTCACTTAAGTGAAAATTTGTAAATTTGTACTTTGTAAACAAATGAGGAAATACCTTAAACTTCCAAGACCCCAAAGGAATATCATTTGAGCAGCAAGATTTTAAAACACGTTTTTGTTTTCAAAAATTAAAAAACAGTCTTCCACGCTGCTGAAAAGTTTACGTTGATTTTTTTTCACAGTTTTCCAATAGAGGACTAGGCTTATTTAAATAAATAAATACTTTAAAGATATGTCAGTAGGAACAGTAAGGAAAAGGAACACAGTGGGTAAGCGGTAAATTAAAAAAATATACTAATTAGTAGGGTTTGAGGTTATCACATGAACACAAATGTCAACTGTTTGATATTCACTCTCATATTTGGGCCCCACATGTAAAAGTATTATTAAAGTATTTGCAAAGCAAGGAGAAACATGCTTTACACGTTTTTTGGTCCACAACGTAGTTGTCATGAGACAATAGACTATTTGGCTTAGCAAGTCTTCAGTTATATTGCCAAGTATATTGTTCATCACAAATAGCAAATCTTTCTCCAATTCAAATAAGAGAAACTTTACACTAAACTCTGTCTTTCTTTCACTATAAATACCATGATTTCTTACTTGTTGCCATTTACCATAAATCAGCTACTTTTCTAAGTAGTGATAGTACTCCCTTTGGAAGGAAGAGATTGTAAACTGTGAGTTACCACTGCTGACAGTAGAATTTTTTATAAAGCCCAGTTGTTGCACACACAAACAAAACAACATCAGGTCATGAGAAACATTGTTTTACTCAAAGCCCTATTCACTTCTATGATGTTTCTCAGTTATAAGGGAGCTGTATCACATATATGCCAATTAAAAATTCTTTCCATTTGGAGGAAAAAAAGCTCAAGGAATGTGCTTTCTAAACAAAAAAATAAAAATAATTACTACCATAGCTTATCAATTTCTTTACTCTGTTGATAAACAAATCCCTGTTACTCTTAGCAGGCATTTAAAAGTAAAACAAGGCTTGAGTTGTCTCAGAAGGAAAATTCCAAGACCTTAGAGAAATCTGAGTACTTAAAATAGGAGACAGTTAACTTGCTTTTAAATGGAGGCACTAAAGTAAAAGCAAGACAAAGCAAGAAAGCAACAATTCTTCTTCCCTATGCAGTTTTCACATGCCAGTCACAGTAAATTATTAGTGAAGAAAAAAAAAATCTACAGTGATTCTTCACGATTCAACAGTAAATTGTAAGAAAGGGCTGTGGGGAGAGTGTCACATACATTTTTCAGATAGTATTGTTTTTGTTGGTTTTGAAGTACTGTTAAAACAGTATTTCAATTATACTATTCATGAATCACAAAGCTGTTTTCAAAAAGCAGCATTTTGAAGTTTTCACTATGTAGATGATTTAAGTAGTGATGTCATACAAAAAAAGCCTAGTTCACTAGGCTTTTTCACTTGGTGTTTGAAATTTTAAGACAGAGACAAACTAAGGAAGGACAGAATTGCTTTTAAAATCAGAACATATGACAAAAATCACAGAATAGGAAGAGACTATAGCCTATGTAGACCAATTGTGTACCCAAAGGAGGAAAGTCTTCTAGATCAATGCTTTACTATAGTCACCTGAGGATGTTGTTAAAATGTTGGTTCGGCATGGCACTTGAGATTCTGCTTTCATAGTAAGTTCCAAAACAATGCCAATTATCTCTTGTGTGGACCTCAGTATATGCAAGAATTGTCTCACTAGTCTATTATGAACACTTTTTTTTTTTATTATACTTTAAGTTCTAGGGTACATGTGCATAATGTGCAGGTATGTTACATATGTATACTTGTGCCATGTTGGTGTGCTGCACCCATCAACTTGTCAGCACCCATCAACTCGTCATTTACATCAGGTATATGGATGCAGCTGGAAACCATCATTCTCAGCAAATTATTATGAACACTTTTCATGGCATGGGACTCATTGCTTTAAGAAGAAACAATTTTTTTTTCCTCGAATTAAGTCAAAATTTGTCTCTCAATAATTTCCATCCATTGGTCCTAGTTTCAGTCTCCAGAATCACAATTGGTAAGTCAAATTTATATTTTTACTGGAAAGATTGAACTTGAGAAATGTATCACCCTTGAATCTTTTCACTGCTCAAAAATCACATCCCCAGTACAATAACTGAGACAGGAATAAGACAGGGTGGTTGCAGGACAATAGAAAATTCCAGGCAGCAATTTCACACGACTAGCAAAAGGAAACTACTGCAAGAGTTGCATAAGCTAGGGGATGATAAGACCATGAAAAAACAGAAGATGAACCAAGGCTAAGGCCAACTGGACCCAACATCCACTGGATTTGACCTATGTCTCACCTAGGACCTCATTATACACTCATTAACATGCTAAGTTACACACCCACCAGCTTCATGATAGTTCCCAGAACAACCATATTTAGTATAAAAATGGGTGGCACCACAGTTCCAAGAAATCTTAACCTTTGTCCCAGGGCCATGGCGAATATTCCACCCCTTGGTTAAAGAAACCCATAAAAGTAGAAACCTCAAAGCCTCTGGTGTGACACTCTGGAGTACACCTGCATTCCCTTGAGTGTATACTTTTCACTTTGTAATATTAAATCTCTGTTCTTTCACTACTTTCCAACTACTCCTTGCATTCCTTCTCGTGACAGGGTCAAGAACCTGGACACCAGCTGAGATTGAGGTCCAGCTGGCTTTTGGGGACCTCATCCAGCCTACTGGTATCATAATGGCTTTGATTTTCTCTCTGCTACACTGTTTGCTCTTTACTGGATCTGTTTCAATGTGTAAAGACTATCTGCAATTGAGGCCCCAAAAGAGGAACACAAGACTCAGTCTAGATTGGCTGTGGTGGTCATTGTGTGCTTCAAGTTATGATCCTATGTTTCCATAAGGCACTTTGAATATGACAAAATTTACGTAAAACCCACAGACTCAGCTTTGGCCTAACATAACAATCAAAACTGACAATGAATATGGCTAATAATTCCCCAGAAAACAAATCCCATGTCAATGCAAATAATTAAATAGCTAACCTCCTCTTTCTCTCTTTCTCTCTCTTTTGCTCTCTCTTTCTCATGTAGAGAACTCTCAGGAAAATTTTCTTACTGGCTTAGTCACCTTGTTTACAACACCCTTCTCTCCCTTTCTTGTCATCAGTCTCATACTGTGGCCTCACACTTTTTAAAATTATTGAACTCCAGTGGCCTCCATCCCCACTCCAACTCAACCCTTTCCTAACATGTCCACACCCTAGCTGTCTCTAGAAACCACTTCTCTTCATGTCCTCAGATTCTGGCCACTGCTTCAACCTGAATACCACCTGCTCTTTCATAAACCGTGCAGAACCTGATTTGTATTTTTGCTGTGATCCTTGTGCCTTTGATCTCTCCATGCTGTAGTCGTCCCTGGTGCCCATTTGATTTCACTTTTCTTTCAACCCAGTTTGCAACTTGTTATTCAAACAGTTTAAGAAGCCTCTTGCAATGTATCTGTAATGCCTCCTGCAGGGTCCACACTTCTTTTCCCCAATTCCAGCCCTGGGAAATTATCATTATCTGTTTTCTTTGCTCCTATCTGTACAAATGTGCATGGCTGGAGGAAAAAAAGTGGTTTCAACTTACTGATTTTATTAGAAATGAGAGTGATTCAAACTTCATTGTTGACTCTGTATTTCACTCCCTATAGCAACCGATCCAAACTTTTTTCAACATCTTGAAATCTCCAACCCTCCCCAGGAGCATAAATTTTAACAGATGAACAAATGATCTCAGCAAAAATTCTCTGAAATTATCAAGACCACCTGGCATATGATCTCTTAACTTCCCTCCTCTCCTTAGAGTTTCTTTGTATTTTCACAGGACTTTTTTCTTCCCTCAGTTTAGCTTGTTTGGAGGAAGACTCTCCCTTTTTTAAATGCCACAGATCAAGTGTCTATATATTTCCCCTTAACACTTTCCTGCTTGAATAGTGTTCTATCAGTTATAGAGTCTGTCTTGTCTTTTCAAACTCTCTATTGGTTTTTATACTCTATTACCCATAAACATGCTCAATTTCCATGTCCTCTAACTAGCTTTCTCTTAAGCCTATCTCTTTTTTGTTTTCACCTATAAACTTGGTGATTTAAGCCAGTGCTCCCCGCCTACACTTTAACCAAATACCGTCTTTGTAAGCCTATGCAATTTGAGTCTCCTTCATTTTTCTCACCACCAACTCACCATTGAAACCAATCTATTGAAAGTTACCTCTGATCAAGCTTAACAGCATTTTCTCATTCATGCTCCTCTTTGCCCTCTTTATGGCATTTAATATTACTGTTCTTTCAGAAAGCTTCTTTTTATTGATTTCATTAACTTGTATTACTCTGATTCATCCTATCTCTCAACTCCTGTGTCCAATAAAATAAAAAACCTACCACACAGCAGATGCATTTCCTATCTCCTTTATTTTCTATTTGAAGTTAATAATATATTCTCTGCCTTCTTCACTCTAACTGTTCATCTACCACTAATGTAGCATATAACAATGACTGCCACATCTATATTTTTGTCTCATATGTGTCTGTCTATAGTTTTAGACATAAAGGCATCTACTGCAATAATTTCATGTAAAAATTCTAAAGATACTTCAAAATATTCAAATTTTTCTAGTTAACTTTGTCCTTAAATATTTCTCTCCTCCTATTTTTCTGTCTTGGTTGTCAATATCATCATCAATCATAAGACATCTGCATTATGTCTCATCTCTGCTTACATAAACCATTCAGTCAGCCGGACACAGTGGCTCTCACCTGTAATCCCAATACTTTGGGATGCCGAGGTGGGGGGATCGCTTGAGCTCAGGAGTTTGATACCAGCCTGGACAACATGGCAAAACCCCATCTCTACAAAAAAAAAAAAAAATGTAAAATTAGCTGCGGTGGCACATGCCTGTAGTCTCAGCTACCTGGGAGGCTAAGGTGGGAGGATCGTTTGAGCTTGAGAGGTGCAGGTTGCAGTGAGCTGTGATCAAGCCACTGCACTCCAGCCTGGATGACAGAGTGAGACCCTGTCTCAAAAAAAGAACAACAACAACAAAAACTACCCAGCCGGCCGGGCGCGGTGGCTCACGCCTGGAATCCCAGCACTTTGGGAGGCTGAGGCGGGCAGGTCATGAGGTCAGCAGATCGAGACCATCCTGGCTAACACGGTGAAACTCCATCTCTATGGAAAATTCAAAAAAATTAGCCAGGCGTGGTGCGGGCACCTGTAGTCCCAGCTACTTGGGAGGCTGAGGCAGGAGAAAGGCATGAACCTGGGAGGCAGAGCTTGCAGTGAGCCGAGATCGTGCCACTGCACCGCAGCCTGGGCAACAGAGTGAGACTCCGTCTTAAAAACAAACAAATAAATAAAAACAACAACAATTTCCCAGCCAATCCTGTTATTACTTTTCTCTAATATCTTTCACATTCATTCTGTTCACTCTCTGCTTCTCTTTTTTCACTGTTCTAGTCTAGTTCCTTAATCATTCCTTGGAAGGTATATCATAATAGCCTCTTAACAGGTCTCTGACTTTCCACCCCTTTAATCCATGCTCCACGTTGCTAGCACTAAAATCTGTCTCCTCCCCAGACAGACTCCACACCACTTCAGGAGGCACACGTTATCTTCTGTGGCCTGATGCCTACCATATCAGTGTACTCTCACCCACTCTTATCCAAATACTGCATGCTTACCTTCAATTCACATTCCTCTCTCTGACTAAAAATGTCCCCTTAATACTTGTTGAAATGTACTCTTTATTTAATTATCCGTTTCCAATTGCAGCACATAAGCTATTAACATTTTCCTAATTTCCACAGCTGGGAATAATACCAGCATTCAGACAATTCCTGCCATCCCTGTTTGTTCCCTAGGTTATGATACTTATTACTGAGTATGCCTTCCTTGCTTTTTGTCTCTAATTAGATTGTAATCAGGCTGAGAATAAGGGTACATCTCTTCACCTTGAACTGTGGCTATTAAATTGTCTTTTATCCTTACTGAGAGAATTAAATTTCCTCTGAATGACATATTTAAAAAACCTAGATTAAGGATTCGCCTGTAAATTTTTTAGCTTTGAATAATTCATTAAGAAAATTCATATTCAAATATAATACTGACGAATGTTATGCCTTTAGAATTAGGAAGTCAAAATATGGACCACTTTTAGATAAAATATAAACAGAAGCCAGAAGTTAATTCATTTAGCTTCCCCTATATAATTTCAAATTGGATTGCTGTGAATCACAGAACTAAGGTAAACAACTCTTTGAAGGTATGATTGTTTTTCTCCAATGTAAGAAGATGAGAGTTGAGTAAAACTGGTTGCCAGAGGGTAGTAATACTATTGCTTTCAAATATTTATCTTGAAATATCCATGTCATTAAGGACAATTCCAATACTTGCTCTTCTACTGCTATTAGAAACAGCAGTTATGAGTTGCTATTTTCTTGCTTATAGATCACTTTCTATTTGTCTGATGGCCTCACAAATCACATCTCTGATGCTACCTTATATAAATGGAGGTGTGTGTGTTGGGATGTATTTGTGATACCGAGGTGGGAGCATAGCTTGAGCTCAGGAATTTGAGACCAGCCTGGACAACATGGCAGAACGCCATCTCTACAAAAAATATATAAGAATTAGCTGTGGTGGCACATGCCTACTTCCTCCTAGAATGTGTAGTGTTGGGCAGAAGATTTTTTGCATGTTCTGAGAATTTTCTAATTTTACCTCTGAAAGTAGCGTAGGCGTGTGTGTGTATGCATGCTTGTGTGTACACGTGTGCATAGCACATGATTGAATGTATGTTGACAGGAAAGCTAGGTGTGGCCAAGCCATTTCTGTGCTCAGCAAAGAAATAGAGCTTTCCTACACCCTGAAGAACGCCCACACTCCTGCTGAACTGATTTACCTAGATATGAGCTATGAAAACATTTGATAAATGAATTTACAAGATACGAGTACATGATTGCCCTAACATAACCTCAAAGGCAACATCTCATCACCTTTACTATTTCCTATTCATTGTAAATGAGTCTGGGGTCTAGTCCACACTCAGGGGTATGGACGCCTGCCTCCCAGTGGCAGAATCACCAAGAGCCCTCTCACAAGGTACCTGTAGTATATTACCATCTACTTACTCACCAACTCTGTCTCCACAGACTCAGGAAACTCCCTGGGTGCCTTTCCTTTTAAAGCCTGCTCTCTTAAAAGGCCAATTCAAAGCCATTTCTCCCTAAAGGGAAAAGAGTCAACTGACCTGACCAAGTGAACACACACTAAATCCCATTCCAGTGGTCCCGTTAAAGCAGTATGAGGACCATTAAGTGTTTATCAAGAGAGCTTAACAGGCCAGTTGCAGTTTTTGTAGCATGTGGCTATTTATTGATTAAATCAATAAATTAACTAACTGCAACTGGCTATTTATTGATTAAATCAATAAATTAATCAATAAATAGACACATGCTACAAAACCAATGACATGAACAGAAAGAAAAATCACTAAACTCTCACCAAGCATAACTGAAAAATCAAATTGATTACTTGAACCCTACAGAGACAATAAAGGTAGGATACACATTCTGGTGAAGGTTGGTGGAATGTGGTCTTCTTTGATATCTTTCCTTCTAATTTCTAGTGCCCATTTACCCTTGCAATCAAAATAATCTTTCTGTGGGGCTGACACCACATGCAATGGGGTGACTTCAGAGAAATCAACCATAATACATGGTAGTTTATGTTTAGGCTTCGGAATCTCTCCAAGGTTAATATATTCAACATAAAGTCATGTTCCCCTGGCCCAGAGACCTTGATCTGACCCCAGCTACCTTTCCCACCCCACCTGCTGTTATGCTTTCCTGCCTCTTTCCCATCCACACTTCCTATCACTTTGTCTGTCATTGCCTTCATGATAATTTGCTGCATTGGAAGCTACTTGAAAATGTTTACCAATTTTATCACCATTGTATGTTTAACTCCTCCATAAGTATTTAGTACATATGTTCAATATGTTCAATAAATACACATGTGTAAAGTGTTTATCTTTATAAATTAATGAATGAATCTGTCAATCAATCAAAATAATCCTCTGTTAACATACCTATTATCCATCACTCACGGAATCCAAAAGCAGTAGATGTTGCTTAAGTAATGAACATGGCTATTTTTTTAAAAAAGAAAAAAAAGTTTAATAAAAATTTGGCATTCTAATAGTATATTTTGAGTATAGGCAACTGAAATTAATTTCAGTTTTAAGCAACTACTGCTCTAAATGTTGTCTTAGAGTTTTCACATCTTTTCAGGATAGAAACAGAGCATAGTGAATAGGACTTTTACATAGAATTCTCTAATCCCTCGCTTCTTGAGTCATCTGAAATAACTTTTAACAGGCTTGTGGTTTGGGCTTTGTTTTGTTCTGTTTTGCTTTCATGTCACACAGTGAAAACTTTAAAAACACAAAAGCAATTTGGCTAAGAGTCAAATAATTAAACAAATGGATTAGCATTTTAGAGCTAATTTAAATTAACAAGGAAAGCAATTTTTACCTAATTTGTATTAATCCGATGTTAAAAAAAAAAAGTATTCTATCTAAATAAAATATTTCCAACAAGTTAAGTTCTACATCCTGCTGATCAACTAAAAGTTTATTAATCAATAAAATGCTACTGCTAAATTAGTAAATAGTCTGAAAGCTGTCTACTTCACAGAAAACCTTAATCAAATGTGGAAATATGATATGCATAATTTTACTTCTAAGATATATATGAAAGTAGTTCCATTATAATTTAAAACTTGAAAACTGTCTCTCAAAACATGAATTTTTGAATTCATTATGAATTTTTTGTTTTCGAATATGCACTTTATTTCTTGTCTCAAAAAATAGAAACCTTTGCCATAAAAAAGATACCTTGAATGTAAACCTAAATTGTTGAAGTAAAATGTACAAAATGTGTTAATTATCTAGAGTCAATATAGCCTTTAATTTTTTTTTTTTTTTCCCTGAAGAATACCTGGAGATTAGAATGTTCTATTTTCTACCTTCGTGCTTTCCTTGAACACCACCGGCTTTGGTACCCCGTGCATTTTTAACCTTCCTCTTTAGTATCCCAAGTTTCTTTCTTTATCTTCTAAACTGGGTACATTTTCAAAACACACTGGTAAATAACTTACATCTAATTAACTATTATTGCCCTTAGAAAAGAATTTAAGAATGATCCGTTTAAACTTGTCATTTTAATGGATAAGTTAGAAGCTCAAGTTAAATTAAATACATTAAAGCATTGGAATCATACCATTTTTGCGGGTTTATGTTTGATTTGTTTGTTTGTTTGTTTATTTGGTTTCCTGAGGTTACCACAAACTAGGTGGCGTGAAACAACAGAAATTTATTCTTTCAGAGCTCTGGAGATCAAGAGTCTGAAATTAAGATACGTCAGGGACCTGCTTCCTCTAGGGGTTCAAGGAAAACCTCTTTCAGTTTCTGCTGGTTGCTGACATTCCTGGACGTGTAGTCCAGTCTAAGCTCTGACTCTGTCTTCACATAACCTTCTCCTCTGTGTGTGTGTGTCTTTTCTATATGTCTCTTTAAGGACATTTGTCATTTGTCATTAGATTTAGATCATGCACTTTAAATCTCCTCATATCAAAACCTTTAATTACCTCTGTGAAACCCCCTCTCCCAAATGAGGCAACATTCACAGGTTCCAGGGATTAGGATGTGGACTTACCATTTCAGGGCCACCATTCAACCACTAGAGGTTTGGATGGGAAATTTAGAGTAGTAAGAGTAATAGTATTCACCTGCATCTCTGTAGTGCTGTATCATCCTCAGGGTACTTTCACTTGAATCCTCTCATTTTATAACTTCTCATAGTACCTTCATTTTACAATAAAACAACTGAAGCTAGAAGAATTAACTCAAAGCTATCACAAAGCTAATTAATGGCAAAGCAAGATTACCAAAAAGTCACTATAACACTTTTTAAAGTTTTTGTGTTTAGCTGAAGCAAAATAAACTTATTTTTGCAGAAAATATATTTTTTTCATATCGGCACATGGGGATCTCTTAGAAGAGTTTTCTCATAGTGTTTTGGCAACAGCTACTGTTTCAAAAATCTTGGATTTGGGTTAGAAACAAAAAGTCATGCTTTTCATCCAGATTAGTAATAACAGTCAATGGATAAGAAGCTTGTACTATTTGTCAGGCATGATATTTTACATGGATTACCTCATTTAAGTGCAGTATATATGGCGTTCAAAATCTGGCTCAGCTATCTGACAACCCTGAGTTAGAATTCAGTTGCAGCCTTTACTCATAGGTGGCCCGACAAGTCAGTCCAACTATCTAATCCTAATTTTCCTGATCTCAGAATTGGGAGTAACACTAGACATGCCCCAACTGTGTTGTCCTAAGACAGAAGAAAAATGATCCATGCAGCCTTTAAAAACGTGTACATCTTCCTCAGTGTGTCCTCCACGGGTGATATCTGGAGTGTATGTTCTTTTGGGCAGAAGACACTGTATCTAACACAATTGCCTAATTCAGAACTACAGATTTTCTCCATATCTAACATTTTGGAAAGTGTCTTTGTATAGGGAGAGGTAAATATGTGTGTGTATGCCTAATAGTTCAATATTTGCTCATTCCCTATGTCCATTTCCTCCCCTTGTTTCCTTCTTTACATTTTCACATAACATTCTTTTTTTAACAAGACCATATTAAAAGAAAACAATTTTGGAAAATGTTCTTTAGAACCAAAGAGTAGCCAACGATGCTATTGTTAGGGCACGGCAAAGGAGCTGATCACCCTAGAATTAATGCTCCTTCCAAATCAAGAGTAGCCAGACATGCAAAAACACTTCCCTGAAAATCTCCTGCTTCAACTCATAACACAATAGGCCAAGCACTGCAGAAAGTCAAAGCTCTGCTAACACTTCTCACCATGGACAAAAACTGCCAAGACCCAGTCTCGACAGCTTTGCTGAGTGTACGATTTGTCATTAAGTTATTGTCTCTTGGAAAGAACCTCAGCTGCAAATCCTGAGTACTAAGACTCTGTACTCTGTAGTGGCTAAATCGAAAACATACTTTAATTGGTTCTCTTTTGTTGAACACATCGCGAGCACATATTTGACAATTTTCAGTAGATTTGCATGTTTTGCTGCTTACGTATTTTGAAAACTGGAAGAAACGGAAAAAACAACTCATGATAAGGTCAGAGTGCATAGCTGTGAGGAAGTCTCCCAGAGGACCCAGTAAAGATCAGCGTAAGAGCTTTATTTTACAGAACATCTTTATTCATAACTTTGAAAGGGGAACAAACAGCTCACTAATTACCCTCATCGGGGACATGATGCAAACACTACTGGGGAAGATGATAAAAACGGGATATAAATGCTAAAGCCCAGATGAAAAATAGAGTAAAATGGACCAAAATATGTAAGCTAATAAATCTAGGGAAAAAATGTAACTTCGATTTGTGTGAAAAAACAAGGGTCTGGCAAATGAAGGAAAGAAAACCACTGATCTTAATATTAGGTAATTGTGTGACCACTTAAAAGAAAAAGAGCGTATTCAGATGGTTTTAAATCGGAACTAAAAGTAATGGGATAAAATCGTGGAAGGAAAATTTGGTTAGACTGTCAGAAAAACATTTCCTAGCATCAAAATGTATTAAAGCATGGAATAATTTCCCCAGCTAATTTAAGTCCCTTCATTTGATTATTTTAAAATTAGGCTAGACAAACCACTGGGAAATGGCTAGGCCAGAATTTAATTCATCCTGAATTGGCACAGAAAGGCATTCAAGATGATCTAATAAGTTGATCCTAAACTTGTATGAAACATGACTAACCATTTGTTTTGTTCACATCCCCATTTGCCTCCCAGAAACTGAAACTGGCACATATAAATCTATAATGCATTCAATGTGTTAAATGCCACTCTACACATTGAATGCATTAAATATATGATCCAGGAAAAAGCAATTTGTCTGGCACTGAGGATACCGATATTCTCATCTTCTCATGGGAAAGACAACTAAATAATAACAGGTGTAGTAAAGAAAAGCTAGAATTCCCTCCTACCAACACCACCACTACCATTGCTCATTGAGTCAAGTCCAAACACTATAATAGTTACCATAGTGTTGCATTAGCTACAGCAGCACATACATCATGAGCTTCTCCCTCCACTCTTCCTCCAACATTCACCATAGCCAACCTCATCTCCTTCCAGCTCATCGAGTACTCAGTGCCCTCTGATCACTCACGCTGCTAACTCTACTTGGAGTAAACGTCATTCCTTTATACAGTTTTTACTAGTCCCACTGTTGACATAGTCATGACTTCTTAAGGAGAGTTAATGGCAAACCCACGGGTATAAATGAGGTACCAGCTTCATATATTCCCACAACACCATGCTCTGATCAAAACATTTATCCACATTCTATTTTATTATCCATCAACTTGTCTCCATCACTCTCTAAACAGTAGTTTATGAGAACATATATCACTATTCTTTTGTCTACTATTTTATCACCATCTAGGTTAATGTCTACCATATAAGAGTTCTGAAGGCATTTCTTGAATGTACATACATCAACCACCAATTGCAGCAATAAATGTCTTGGAAAAAAAACTCGCTAAAAACTAGTAGCTTACAACAATCACTTGTTTATGTTCATGTGCTTGCAGGTCAGCTGGAAGCTGGTTGATTAAGTAGCTGAACTTGGGTACCCTTAGAATCAAGCTGCAGATTGGGGCTCTATTGCATGTGTCTCTAATCTTCCTTAGATCAGTGGATTTGCCAAGGCATGTTCTTCTAATTACAATGGCAGAAATGCAAGAAGGGTATGCATAAATGGGCAATGCTGTTGAAAGTCTAGATTTGGAACTGCCACAGTCATTTTTACTCATATGACAGTGACCAAAGAAGATCATATGGCAGATTCAGCGTCAATGGGGCAGGGAAATATACTCCACTGCTAGTGAGAGGAAATATAGTCACGTGGCAAAGAGAACGCTATTGGGAAGGATGAAAGATTAGAAATGACAATCAAATATCCCATAATACAAATAAATAATGTGGTAAAATTACAGTGCTACAGAAGCCATTGGAAAGAGCAATGTTTCTCATTAAACCATGCTGCTGCTCAAATGGAACAGAATAAATATCTTGGCAAATCATGGATTACCACTGGAGCCCCAGAGTCAGTCTAGTTAAAACTTCAGTTGAATAGCAACTTCTTCTTTAATAAAGTACTTGCCCAATAAGAAAAAAAAAATTTTTCTGCTGTATTTCACCAAGAATACTCAAGAGGTTTAGTATCTTCAAGTATTAAATAGCTAAAGAGTGAAGAGTTATCTGTCTTTGTCATGCAAAACAGCTTCAAATGATTAACAAAGTGATAAAATCCATTACTAATTGTTTGTCTATTTGAGTTCCTTTGTGATACAAACCTCACCTGTCATTTAAACTACACCTTTCCAGAGACCAGGGGACATCTCAGAATTTGTATTTATATTATCAAGAAAAACAGAAAAAGGAAGGTTAGCTCATTGGTTAAGTTGAACCACTAATCACCAAATTGAATATGTTTAATGTGGATATGCAATATGGCAATATCTTTAATGTGTAATGTGGTTGTCAATAAGATGATTCTGGGACTTTATCAGAAAGTGTGATCAATTTAGTTTGCCCTGGAAAGCACTGAGATTGCTTTCAAGGTCACTCTGTAGAAGAGACTGGACAAAAATATGTTTTAATAAAGACTGCTGTTTTTCACTGGTTTTATCCTAGAGTAAACTTATCTTTTTTCAGTTAGAGTTGCCGGAGTAGCATATAGGTTAATTGCATGGCAATTGGTGACAGAAACCTGTGATCATCTTCCACTTACTAAGTGTTTGGCCTAAGTCAAGTTATTCCACTTCTCTAAGCTTGAGAATACAACAGCCCAATCTACCTCTTAACAGTGTGAGGATTCAATAGTAACAATGAGAGTAGAGCGGAAAACTTATGTCAGCTTCATCATTTTTCTTCTAGCACTTAGCAGAGTATCTGGCTAATGGTTTACTTTTAGGTAATATTCACTGAACATATAAATAAATAGCTATGCAGTCAACAATTTTTCAGATTTATGGAGAATGTAGGCTTGACTATTTTCCTCAGATTTCTGTTGACGATCCATTGAAGGTTTCAGTTAGGTTGACCATATAATTTATCTGCTAGACGGTAACATTTTGACAACAAGAGTGGGCATTATTAATCATTAAAATAGGATAACAGTCATAAAGCAGACCAATTCAGGCAATTGTGGCATTTTGGAAACCCTAGTTCCAGGAGATACAGAGTATTGCCTAGAAGTTGTAGTTATCGTATGCCCCGAAGAAAATGAAAGAATATTATGTATAGTTACCTAGAGTACCTATCAGCATGATTAGTAAGAGGAACTTTATATCAGAATCAGAACTTAAGAGCTGGTAGTTTTAGAAACGCTTGCTGAATGGTATTCAGTAGAGTATCAGATGTCAATATACAATTTTCTCTGGAAACCCAAAGTAATTTGAATTATATGCAAAAGAATGTGAAATTCCTTATCTAATCAGAGCCTTATTGAGATAAATATTTTTTAGGCCACAGTTCCTAGCCTGTTATAAGAAGAATTGAATGGCCAGTGAGAAAAATGTAAAACATTAGTTGATAGCTTTATATTAGTAGTGGGCCTACATCTGCAGATAAAATTATTAATGCATTACGTTGCATGCATTCTCCAAAATATGTTTCTAAATTTGTAAATATATACATGCATATGTATACAAATTACTAAAAATATTATATATTGCTTAATAATAAAACTTTAGGTTTATTGTTGATTTCATTAAGCATTTAAGACATTTTCATTTAAGACATTTCATTCTTCACTACCATTAAACAACCCATGTTCCCATTCAATACACAGAAAAGCAGCAATAGCAGATACAAAATTAAGTAATGCATGGTAAAGGATTTTTTTAATGAGAACAAAACTGATTTTTCAATCTTGCCCAAATTCCTTTCTAAGGGATCTGAGGAGTCACGCCCTACAAATCATAAATTCTTATCAGATGGGTTTTATTTAACCTTATATATCATGATTTACTTTCCAACCTGACTGTGGCATAACATTACGAGAAAAAGAAGAAAATCAAAATATTTTTACCCCAAAGCATGTTTCTT
>NC_045452.1:51759383-51964850 GCF_002776525.5 Piliocolobus tephrosceles | reverse complement strand
TAGATCTTTTTCTTCCAGACCTTCCCAATTCTAATGAGATTAACTAAGACTAAATAGGAAACATTTGTCACCTATTGTCTCTAAGGGCAGCCTCTATAAGACTTCAAAAGGACTTTGGTCTCTACAATCTTTATCTTAAACGTTCCCTTTCTATCTCTCTCAGGTCTTTAGACAGTCGACCAATTGTCCACCAGAAAATGTTTAAATTCACTTATAGCCTGGAAGCCCCCTTCACCCCCAACTTTGAATTGTTCTGCCTTTCTGGATCAAACCAATGTATTTCTTAAATGTATTTGATTGATGTATCATGCCTTTCTAAAATGTATAAAACCAAGCTGTGCCCCAACTACCTTGGGTACACGTTCTCTGGCCTTCTTGAGGGCTGTGTCATGGGCAACGGTCACTCATATTTGACTCAGAATAAATCTCTTCAAATATTTTATAGAGTTCGACTCTTTCGTTGACAGTAAACCATTATTTGAATTTTTGGGAAAGACAGATTTCCTTACCATGAATAAATACATTTTTACTTTTTCCTTAAAAAAAAAATCTGTATTTTTTTCCAGTTTTGGATTTATATCAGGTCAATAAAAAGATAAGTCTTGGGAGGCTAAGGCAGGCAGATCACGGGGTCAAGAGATAGAGACCATCCTGGCCAACATGGTGAAACCCCGTCTCTACTAAAAATACAAAAATTAGCAGGGCATAGTGGTGTGTACCTGTAGTCCCAGCTACTCTGGAGGCTTGTGTTACTGGGAATCCTTGCTCCCAGAGGTCCCAAGATGGCGGCAGGCCGCTTCCAAGATGGTGGCAAGCCTCGCGTTCTCTGACGTGGGGTTCCTGGCCTCACAGATTCCAAGGAATGGAATCTTGGGCCATCTGGTGAGTGTTATAGCTCCATTAGAAGCCGTGGGTCACGGAAGAGAACCGTGGAACCCAGTGACTAGTGTTCAGCTCGATTTGGACGAACCCAGGCACTTAGCTGTGCAGGAAAAATGGCGAGCCTTTAGTCCGGGAGCAGCAATGGGCGCCTCTCTGAATCAGGAGCATGGCAGACACCTTGCCGGATCCGGAGGAATGGAAGTCAGTGGCAGGTCTAGCGATGGCAGCAAACAGCAGTGGTGGACGCCAGCGAAAGCTCAGCTCGAGCGGTAACAAACACAGATGAGAGGAGACTGCAGATTTAACAGAGTGAAAACAGAGCTCCCATACAAACGGAGGGGACCGAAAGAGGGTTACTGTTGCCGGCTTCAATGTCTGGGTTTATATCCGATCATTGTCCCTCCTGCTGTGCTCTCAGGCAATAGATGATTGGCTAGTTCTTTACCTCTTGTTTTTGCCTAATTAGCATTTTAGTGAGCTCTCTTTACTGCCTGATTGGTCGGGCCTGAGCTAAGTTGCAAGCCCCATATTTAAAGGTAGAGGCAGTCACCTTCCCAGCTAGGCTTAGGGATTCTTAGTCAGCCTAGGAAATCCAGCTAGTCCTGTCTCTCACTGGGGCAGGAGAATCACTTGAATCCGGGAGATGGAAGTTGCAGGGAGCCGAGAGAGTGTCTCTGTGCTCCAGCCTGGGCAACAGAATGAGACTCCGTGTCAAAAAAAAAGAAAAGAAAAAAAAGATATATATAAAATCAAGGGCTTTTATTTGATTCTTCAATAAATTATTTACATTTAAATATTTTAAACCACACAGCCTCATGTTTTAAAACCCAGAAGTATTAATACATTTAAAATGCAATGGAGAGTTTCTTTGGCATAAATGAGGGAATGCAATAGATTTCTAAAATCAAGGTTTAAGTTAGGGATTAACATTAAAATATTGGTATATCAGTCCATTCTCACACTGCTATAAAGAAATACCTGAGACTGCATAATATATAAAGAAAGAGGTTTAGCTGGCTCATGGTTCCACAGGCTGTACAGGAAGCATGATGCTGGCATTTGCCTGGCTTCTGGAGAGGCCTCAGGAAAACTTACCATCATGGCAGAAGGTGAAGGGCAAGCAGGATGGTTTTATGCGGCCAGAGCAGGAGGAAGAGAGTGAGCGGGGAGGTGCCACACAGTTTTAACAATGAGATGTCTCGATAACACACCATCATGAGAACAGCACTAAGAGAATGGAGATAAACCATTCATGAGGACTCTGCCCCCATGATCCAATCTTCCCCAACCAGGCCCCACACTCAACACTGGGGATTACAATGCAGTGGGGACACAGATTCAAACCATATCAATTGGAAAAATATATAATACGAAAATATTTACAAAAAAAAAAATATTTACAAAAAGAAAATGGGTATAATTATATAAGAAGTTTTAAAGCAGAAAGGAATAATAACAAAAGTTTACACATAAAAATAAAATATTTATTTGATTATGATGAAGTAGCAATTCTAAATTTTTATGCACCTAATGGCATAGCATCAAAACATGTCAACACAAACTAAGCTAGGGAAAAAGTTTAAAACATCAACCATCATAAAAGAAAGAAAGCCACCTAAGTTTCTGGTAATTGGGAACTAAAGCAGGATGACATTTAAGTATAGAGAATACTTAAACAATACAAATGAAATGCCTGACTGATTGAGTTTATATATAATTCTGAACTATTAACTTCAGAATATGTATTCTGGTCAAGTACACATGGGACAGTATACAACATTACTGCTTATGGTACCATTATGGAAATTAAAGATATGAAAATAGGAAAGGGAGAGGTAATCTGTTACTCTTCTTAGATAACATTACTCTATGCATAGAAAACCCATTAAAATGATCATAAATGTTAAAATTAATGAGTTTACCACATTTTCTAGATATAACATGAATATAACAAAGTCAAATCTATCTATATACTCCGGGATTAATGTATATGAGCAAAAATGTTAAATTTCATAGTAACATAAAAATATAAATAGCATATTATTATGTATGATGGGGAAAGGTGTCCAAGCATAATATAAATATAGAATGTTTAGACATAGATACAAATGCACATAAACAGATTAATATAGATGTCAATATTTTTCCACATGGATGAACAATTGTCCAAGACTATTTAATGACAAGCTCACTATTTCCTCTATGATATCAACTGCCTCTGGTTTTACAAATTAAAATATTCTTATATGCAATAATTTAGTTTTGGAGTTTCTATTCTGTTCTTTTTCCATATTACTAATGCCTGTCCATTTATTTTGCGTATTAAGCTTCCTGAATTTATTCTTCCCCATACCATACATAAAAATAAGCTCTTTTATATAGAAGAAAAAATTTTTAGCGGAAATTATTTTTAAAATCACTGTGCAACATAGGAAAGGAAAGCATTTTCAGACAATATGCAAAAGGTATACATAAAGTAAAAGACTGATCAATTCAACTACATATATTTTATACAAAAGCACTGTAAAAAGTGAAAAGAAAAAGAAATTATTTATACCACTTACAACTAATAATACATAAAGAATACATAAAGAATAAAGAATATATAATAACCCTAATAGAGCAAATAGGAAAATGACAAATAATCTGAGATAAAATAACAAGAAATGCCATCAACAGAAAAAGAAAGGCATTTAACAAAGAAAGAAAGAAAATTGACCCAGAAACATACAAAAAGATGATCGAACTAATTTATGATAAGGTAATAGAAATTAATATCACAATGAGTTAGGATTTCATACCTATTGAACATTAAATATTCTGCCAATGCAAGCATGTGTGACAATGTGGAGCTCCCGGTATAATTACATACTGCTAATGAAAGTGTAAATTGGTACAATCATTTGGAAAACAGTTTAATACTATTAAGTTGAAGAAACACATACCCTTTGTGGCAAAGACAGTAGCATTCACCAGATATTCATCGGATAGGCCACATTTCCTGCTAGATTTTAATTACTGAGCTGTGAGAAAAAGAAACATAAGTCAAAAAATGCAGAACCCATGGGCTCTGTCTTATCTCTGGAGGACCCATGGTAAATCTGAGTCTGTGACTATGCCGATATAAGCGCCACTCCTTTCCTGTAGCAGAGGTTACATGAGTGTTGAGATGTAAAAGTCACTACAGTGAAGACTCCAGGATGTTTGGGTGATTGTTTTACCACAGCTTGTGTAACTTATCCGGCCTAAAATATGCTAAGCCTCCTAATTCCACTCCTCAATATACCTTAGAGCAGCCAAATATGCCAAACAGCAATGCTGTTGGTATATTGTTGGTAAAAGTTGTTGTAGTGATTTATTTGGTAGCAGAAATTGACCCAAATTTTGCCCAAACATTTAAAAAAATTTTATCTCTTCCTATCAGTGAAGCAGGTTGGGAATGCCCACATGGCATTGTATCCACTAGCTGTTGGGTGCTAGAAAAGTTGTCAGAACAAAAAATAAGAAGAAAGGAAGTAATATCAATATATATTTCTTGAAAGAAAAAAGATACAATATAATAGATTTTATAGAACCATAAATAAGGTCTTCTGATTTATAAGACTGTATAAATTAAATAGCAAATACAAAAAGAGCACTCAGGTAAATTTGCCATAGTATTTAAACTCTGCATCAAAAAACTACCATACTCTAATAAATATTGGTTCTTTGAATAAAGCAGAAATAATTACTGTGGAAATCAATATCTTCTGAATTTAAACTTACATAGTTTTCTACAACTCACAAACATTTCTTGGACAGTTTTCAGAACCGAGTTTTGTTTCAGCCTGGTAGAATTTGCTTTCTTTGTCAACCAGAATTTATTATTGGCAGCTCTGTGATCAAATTTCTCTGTGCAGAAAAGAACAACATTTGAAGCATAACATATTAATATATTCATCTTTTCTAAAACGTAAGACCACTTTTTCATGATGGAGGTAGGGGCAGGGGGACGTCATATTCTTTTCTATCCTTGTTTTGATGACCACATTCTTTATATGTCACATAAAATTCAAAGCATATAGCACCAGATTTTGGTAACATTATCAAAATATTGTCAGCCTACCCATTGCTGCTTTTATTATCAACTTTATAAGCAACCCTTCCATTCAGTATTCACATATAGATTGATAACTGATTCAAAAGACAAATGTCTCCACTATTGAAAATTGCTTTTACTAGCAGTGCTTTGTATTTTGCGATATACAAAGATTACCAAAAGTGCAATATGTTTAAATTTTACATGCTGAATCCTATTATAAGGACTATTGTCCATTCTCCAAAAGTACCTGGGGTACCATTTTTTTTGTTGGTGGTGGTGTTTAAAAGGGTTAACATCATGAGTATTTCATATTATCTATATAGCAAATGAAGAACAAATCCAATGGAAGTATACCAGTGGATCTGAACTGGTGTTCTAGTTCTAGAGAACTGAATACATTTATTGGAAAATTCAAGATAATAGCAAAAATGTCCATGTATAGAGAAGGACATTTATAACAGGTATGGATTTTGTTTTTCCTTTTAGAGGTTGATTATTCAGTACAAGCTTTTCTGGAATTCTTTGAGTCCTGTATTTGGAAACAACGACAATTAAATTCTCCTGAGAAATATCGCAAACTGGTTTTGGGCAAAATTTGAAAAACTATTTGTGGCAGCAGGTAGAGGTAGGAAAGGTGAGGAATAAATGAATACACTTAATGAAGTAAAGTTTCAGCATTATTTCATTAATGGACCCTTTCCATTTTCCTAAAAATCTTTCGGCTTTTTGTCCCACATGATTTTTGTATTTTACAGAAGGCTAGACTCTTTCTCCAATAAGCTTCTCTGACTACCACGCGTTTCTTGCCTCCATACTCCTTAAAGAGCTTCTCTTATCAGCAGGAGCAACATATCAATTCTTGTTCTAGAAAGAAAGGAATTTTAATTTGTCTTGCTTTTAAAGGCATTGTATTAAAGTGATGTTTAATGTAATTAGTAATATTAGCTCTTTTAAAGTAAAAATAAAACAGATAGCAATAAAATTAACTAATGTTAAGTCCTGAGATGAAACCATCTTTGTTTCCAATTGTAGGAGTGTTGTAAATATACCATGCTTAGCTGAGATGAGCATACTCTTGGGACATTACTAAGTATTCCATGTCTGTACTACAAACAAAAAACTAATTGATGAAAAGCCTATTTCAGGGATGAGTGAAGAGGAAACTACTTAGGAGGGAAAAAAAAGAGAATGTGCTAGTCTGACAAGAAATTATAAGAAGAAACTGAGAGTATCTTGAGGTGAGAGGTCAAAGGAAAGGTAGATTAGACCAGACACATTGAAGAGTTGAAAGACGAGCTCTTGTAGGAAAAAAGAAACAATAATAAGAGTTGTAGTCAGGAAATCAGATTGAGATATCTCTGAAAGGGTTCAAACTGCTTTGGAGGGTAAAGCTTGATATGAATCTCTACCTCCAAAATGTCAGTGTTCCTCGAGGTTCAGTCTCTATTTGCTTGCTGAAATCAGAATCTACCTGGAAAATTAAAACTGCTTTTAGGATTTACCAGAGTAAGATGAGGTTTATTCTAGATACTCCCTAATCCACGTCCCTTAATGCTGACTGAGCCAAACATTTGTTTCCTCATCTTTCTGCTGGATTTTACTACCTTGACATTATAAATACATTTCTTTTTATTTTTTTTTTCTTTTTCTTTTTAAATACCTGTTGGGTTCTGTAAGGACATTTCAAGAAATACTTTCCTGCTTGTCCTTTTCATTTGGCTTTTTCTCTGAAGATTTTGACTTAAAAAAACATAAATAAGGCACAAAGAGCTGTTTATTTTTAAAATCATTTAGGGCCTCTCTTTTATGTAACTTGTGATCCACATTACCACCCATTGATTTTTATTCACCATTTTTGTCCTGTTATATTTGTATTGTTCAAAAATATTTAATAGTTCCTCTTTCTGAAGACAGAATCAAGGTTTCACCCACAGCAGTCTGGATGTTACTCCCCCTACCCTGTTTATTTTATAAATTTGGAACATTTTTTAAAATTTCCATCATCCCGATCACAAACACTTCTTACGCAGTCTAGCATCTCTACCTGTACTCACGTTAATCACCAGCACTAAAATGTCCTCCTCTTTCCTTGCCAATTACCAAAATTTTATCCAGCCTTTGGATTCCAAATAAAATCCGTCTTCCCTGGTAAATCATTCTCAGAAAGGCATGGGCCACAGTGATTCCTCCCTCCCATCTCTGAACTTTCAATGCCCCTATTTACTCTGCTTCTAATTTGTCACTCACCATACATTGGGTTGAATTATTTCTTTGCTTTTTTTTTCAAACATATATTTGTGGTCTACCAAAGTGACCTGTAAGAATGTGCTTACGCATTTCTCCAAATACCTTGTATAATACTTTCACATAATACATTTATTTTTCTTTTCTTTTTTTGAGACAAGACTCTCACTCCATAGCTGAGGCTGGAGCTCAGTGGCGCCATCTTTCCTCACTGCAACTTCCACCTCCCAGGTTCAAGCAATTCTCATCCCTCAGCTTCCCAAGTAGCTGGAACTACAGGCATGTGCCACTATGCCCAGCTAATTTTTTTGTATTTTTAGTAGAAGTGGGTTTCCCCCATGTTGGCCAGGCTGGTCTTGAATTCCTGAGCTCAAGTTATCCACCCGCCTCAGCCTCCCAAAGTGCTAGGTTACAGGTGTGAGCCACCTTGCTTGGCCTGCACACAATACATTTCTAGTAAGAGGATATGTATTTGTGTATGTAGGCCTAGATATGGAGCAATTAATATCCCAAAGATCTGTAAATAAGAGTCACCCAGTTGACTTCGGTATCAGCAAATGTCCTTTATACCTTTATGTTTTTACTGAAATGTTCCCCCTAGATTTTACCTGCAGATCCCTGTGAATTAGTGACTGTCTTTACAAAACTGCAACATCACTCCGACAAAGGTTGAGGCTGCATACTCCTCGATTTGGTTCTGTCATCCCCTTCTCATGCTCATAGATTCCTGGTTCTTGAGTCTCTATGAGGTTTCCAGCTCCTGTGGTCTTCTTATTCTTTTCTTTCTTTTTATTTTTTATTTATTTTTTTTATTTTTTGAGATGGAGTCTTGCTCTGTCGTCCAGGCTGGACTACAGTGGCACGATCTCGGCTCATTTTAAGCTCCGCCTCCCGGGTTCACGCCATTCTCCTGCCTCAGCCTCCCAAGTAGCTGGGACTACAGGTGCCCACGCCCGGCTAATTTTTTTGTATTTTTAGTAGAGACGGGGTTTTACCGTGTTAGCCAGGATGGTCTGGATCTCCTGACCTCGTGATCCGCCCGCCTTCACCTCCCAAAGTGCTGGGATTACAGGCATGAGTCACCACGCGTGGCGGGTCTTCTTATTCTTTTCGTGCTGTTTTATTCTGATCCCCCTAGGCCAATGTGGTTTTGACCAATGGCTTAGAACCACCATCTTGAAAATCGTGTTTTGTGCAATGCTAATTTCTTATGAGGGCAAGATGTAGTGTTTGGTTTAGAGAGAGAGTCTTTGCTCAAACTCATTTGGACACTTCTAGTAGAAACAAACTGAAAGAGTGCCCTGTACCTCAGTGCCTTTAACAGGTGCAATGTACATCCTGTAGGAGAGAATAAAAATGGCAGCATATTTCAGAATTGTGCAGAGTGCCTTGTAAACCCTTGTTATCATGTTGTAAAACTACCAATTCTGGCCACTTTATGCTATCTCAGCAAAGTGACTCTGAGGATAAAGTGAAAAGTCATGAGTTCTGTTATAAACTGCATCAAATATGATACTATAAATAATCTGCAGCTTCCCTACCTACATTTGACCCCTTAAATCACATGGAAGTTCTTTTCCATCCAAACAGCTCACTGAGTGTTATAATTGATTCAATGACTCACCACAGAAAATTAGGTCAACATCACATTTTGAGGATCTACTATGTGAAAAACACTGTGAGATCTGCCAGGAGTACAAGAATAAATAGGATTCCATCCTTGGTGTCGAGGAGTTCACAAATTGCTTGGGATGACAGTCTGATAAATAGATGAGCATAATATGTTATGGTTAGTGCTATGACCAAAGTAAGAACACAAACACATTACTACGGGAACCCAAAAGTCAGGGCTGGGCCATTTATTCTCTCAGTGCTGTTCAATGGCTAGAAGAGATGATACATGGTACATTTCTTTAGGAATTCCTGCTCCACTGGTGACCCACCCCTACAAATTATTCCCAGCATGGAAGACTTCATTTCTGTATCCACATATCCGAGGAGATGCACCATTGTCATGGTTAATGGAACTGGGTTAATCGTCTGGTCTACCTGAGCAAATCAGCTCTGAACAGAGAGCCCATAGTAGTTTATTTGTGAGCAGTAGATCTGGAAGCTCATATAGATTTAGAAAATAATAGCATCCTTTTAGTTCAGCCATGCTAGGTGATTTGCAAATGAATCCAAAATCTGGCTCAATAGGAGCACAAGAAATGATGAGCTACAGAGGGAAGCAACACCAAAAGACTACATAGTCTCAAAGAGTTTGGGAAAGAAAGGCTAAAGTAAGCTATAGAAAAGCAAATGCTATTAGAAAAATCATAAAGAAGATAAAAGTCTTAAGTCATTCCATTTATTAAATGGAAGTGAATTCTCATAAAATCTTCATCTTATCTTCACATTGAATGGACTGAGGAGGAGGAGGGAGAAGAAGGGTTCGTTTTGCTGTCTTGGATGGTAGCGGCAGAAGAGGTGGAGGAGGTGGAAGGGGAGGCAGAAGAAGCAGGCACACCTATAACTTTTATTGAAAAATAAATCCATGTGTAAGTGAACTTGTGCAGCTCAACCCCATGTTATTCAATGGTCAACTGTATTATCACACGATTCAGTATCAAGGTAGAGGACTAGATGACAATGTTGGTCTCGCTTCTGAAGGCTTTTTTTTTTTTTTAATACTTTCACTTTGTGAACGAAGTCATAGCTAAGTTCACAAAATTGATGACCTCTCTTGGTTTTTCCGTCTAGGCTTATTTTCTCTCTAGCTTCTATTTGCAATATGTGGACTGAAAACTTATATTAGTTTACCATCTTCTTTCCAAAAATTGGAGTCTTTTTAATTGTGCTTCTGTGCACTAGACCCACTTGTATGAGACAAAGCATTGAGACAGAGCCTGAAACTTTAAAGTAGCCTCAATCTCAACTCCTAAAGGGTTCTGGTTCCAACCATTTGCATTCCTCACAATGTTTGAAGACTTAAGTGCTGAATTATTATATTATGACTTTTATATTTTCAAATATGTGTTTTAGGAATTGGGATTAATTAAGCATTTAATAACAGAAAGTTGCTTAAATTCTCTGGACCTCATTTTCCAAATGTGTAAAATATGAGGGTAACTGAGAACATCCAAAGTTTGCCACCCAGTAGAGCTCTCTATCCTCATTACAGTAGTCCCTGCTTATTCACCAAGGATATGATCCAAAGCCTCCAGTGGATTCCTGAAAGCATGGATAGTACTGAACCCAATTCCCATTAATTTGCCCAAGTATCATTTCATGTCTTCCATCTAAAAATTTAATCCTTTTTCTATCTTAACTAAGCCCTTGTCATGCATTGTGGCTGTATTTGTTCCAGTTTGATGTGTAGCACCAAAACTGGCACAAATTTCTTTTTCCTTCTTCACTATTTTGCGGTTAGAAGATTTGTCTCTGCAGTAGGTCTTAGGAACTTCAGCATGCAATGTTTCTTCCTTCCTTATTAAGTTAAGAACTTTCACCTTTTTGCTTAAGGGAGAAACTTTACAGCTTCTCTTTGGCACATACAAATTGCCAAAATTACTACCTTTGTGTTTTGGGGCCATGATTAAGTCAAATAAGGGCTACTTGAACACAAGCACTGTGATATCACCAGGGATTGCAGCTAGTGGAACCTAGATAGTTACTAAGTGACTAAGGGGTGGGTAGTGTCTACAGTGCTGATGTGCTGGACAAAAGGATGATTCATATCCCATGCAAGATGGCTGGGAAGAAGCAGAATAGTATGAGTTTCCCTAATGCTATGCAGAATAGCACACAATTGAAACTCAGGAATAGTTTATTTCCGAAATTATCTATTTAATAACATAGGACCATGGTTGACCGCCAATAATGGAAACCTTAGAAAGTGAAACTGTGGATAAGAGAGGACTTTTATAGTACTGATTACAACAGAGCACTCTTTTACCTTCCTCTTCCAAAATTTGTCCCGTCCTACTGAGGGGTGTCTAACATCATACTAACATTTATTGAGTACTTCCTTAAAGCCAGACACTGTTGTAAGCACTAATTCATTTACCTTTATAACAACCTAATCACCACCATCCACATTTTACAGAGAGACTAAATGACTTTCACAGTGGTCACATAGTTAGGACATGGCTGAGTCAGAACTCAAATTTAAATGGAGGGGCATTTGGGTGTTGCTCCAGAGATATCACTTTGCTAAATTAAAGAATCCTGAGATAGCAGAGGAAATTTACAGAAAAAAATAAAAGTAGAAAATGAACACTAATGGACACTTAGCTATACTCCAGTTGTGTGTGTGTGTGTGTGTATTTGTGTGTAAAAAGAAAGAAAAACAGAGAAAGAGAGAGTGTTTGTACCTTCCTCTAATTATTAACAAAATAATGTCAAGTATCTGAAGGTGTTCCAGTTGATATCAACATAAGTTTATTATTTTAATCCATTCACATATTTTAAATTGTACTTTAATGAAATTTCTTACCTGTGTAGAAAATCTAGTATTGCAATTTGTTTCCTAAACTTTCAATTTTGTGCTTTTTATCCTACCATAAATAAATAGAAGTGGAATGGTAATTTTCTGCCCCACCCTTGTATGCAAAAAATATTCTTGTAGACAAAATGTTCAGACACTTAGCCAGGTACAATGATGAGTGCCTGTAGTCCTAGCAACTTGATAGGCTGAGATGGGAGGACTAAGGCCAGGCGTTCGAGGCTGCAATGCTCTATTATCACACCTGTGAAAAGCTGCTGCACTACAGCCTGAGTAACACAGTTAGATTCCATCTCCATAAAAAAAAAAAAATGTTCAGGCAGTTAAGTGTTATAAGCCACATGCATTTTGGGCTGGGAAAGAGGTTGCTGCATCATCTCCTGGTCAGTAAAAGTATATAGTTCTGTATTTGTACTTTTTCTGTTTGCTCAAATAAGAATCAGCTGTTAGAAATCTAAGATGTCTAGTTATGACGAGTCATATTCTTTAATTGGTTTTGAATAGTATCATACAGTATTGCTCAAAACAAATTAAGGAACACATATATATATATATGGACTAAGTAAATATTATGGGATTATAATGTTGATTTAAACATTTACGTGAAATTTTCAGAAATGAAATTCAGATGTAGAAGAGACTTTAAAAATGAACTGTGGGAAATGAGGAGTTGCTATTCAATGGGTATAAGGTTTCAGTATGCAAGATGAAAATGTTTTTGAGATCTACTATACAACATTGTGTTTATAGTTAACAACACTGTACCACACACAAATATGTGTTAAGAGGGTAGATCTCGTGTTATTTTTTTTTAACCACAATAAAAAAGAATGTACTCTGTTACCCTCATATTTTGTAGGTTTTGGAACTAAGTCTCACAAATAGTAAGTTATTTTTCCAGTATTAAATAGCTAATGAATCTCAAAGCCAACAGCTTTTAGTACATTATCAACCTTGCATCGTATAGAGGCTGGAGCATAGTACTGAAGTAATGCACTGTAAGTCGATTACTACTTCTGGGCCCAGCAAGTTTCTTTTTGCCTCTCTTTATTAACCATGATAACTAACTCAAGATTTCAAAGTAGGCCCAGAAACCAGTTTCTGCCTACATAGAAGCTGGCTGAAAGTCATGTCAGTAACAGACGTACCGAAAGTGATAAGAATGCAAACTTGATGTGTTCCACACGTAATATCTTTACTGCACCAAACAACTGCAGAAAAATTGGATCAAGAAAAAAAAAAATGACTAAAATGTCCAGATGTTTGGTCCAGATGTCCAAACGATTAAACGAAAATGTAGTTTTTATTCTAATGCTTACACAGCCAAAAACATTGAAAAACAATTTTCAACTTGTAATTTAGAGATTTAAAGAACACACTAATAAGCAAATATTATTGTTGATATTTTATTAATTTTTTATTTAAAAGTGATTTACATAAAAATTTGACTTTATATAATGGGGAAAAATATGTGATTTAGGAGAACCAAATGTCCCAGACTCTTGATTTTGAAATATGTTGTTTCATTCAGTGGGACAGAAAGTCACCAAGAATCACCATTCTACATAATTGTTGTTACTAATCACCAGGAGAAAGTTAGTCATTACCCAAGAGACGTGACCCTTGAAAACAAAATTATTTAAGGGTAGAGTCATTTTAAGAAGACTTAAATTTACACTTTGTACCAAATAGTTACACATAGACCTTTTCATAAAATATTTCAATGAAGGGATTTTTTCTCATAAATGAAGAGGCATCTTTGTCAATTCTCATGGAAATCTGTAAATGTAAAAATCAATGTATTACCAGAAAAATTTTATCGTTAGCTTCTAGCAATTGAAAACATTCATTTTATAACCAACTAGAGTTTACTATAGTATTTGTTTTCTTCAGTGGAATGGTCAGGTCAGTAAGTGCTGCAGAGGCTTGAACTCTTGATGACAAATATAGAGGAAAACTTCATGCAACCAGTTCAAGTTCAGTTTTGGGTGACTTTGGTGGAGACAGCCTAAAAGCCAGTAGCACCACTTTAAAAGACCACCAATTAAATCACTAAATTCTGCAAGCTACATTCTTCCCCACTCTCCATGTGTTCTAATTGTCTATGAAAGAATTAGATGGTTTATACTGGAGAGAAGGCAGCTTGGAAGAAATTTTTCTTAGCTGTCAAGAAGTACTTATGTTAAAACAACTCATTTAAACTAGGTTTTGTTTACCCTCTTTCTTCTGTTTTGTGAAAGAAAGCAAATGCAATAACTTTAAGAAACTTTGAAATATAAGTACCTTATTCTTCTAGGTGTTTATTATTCTCAGTAAGGTAGGTCAGACAAAGATTCAGTTTTTTTTTTTTTTTTTTTTGCGGGAAACAATGTACAGTAACTGAATATTCTTCAATAAACTCTTACAAGCTAATATGACTAAAAGAGAGCTAGTAAAAATATCCAACATTTCAGCAGGTATATCTTTTAAAAAATGCACTTATGAACACGGGTTAGCATTCAGTTTTTACATGAAATAATAACAACAACAAAACAAATGAAACCAGATTAGGACAATGAAATACGGTTATGTATAGGGTAGTTATTTTTGTGAGTGAAGTGAACAGCCAAATAAGACCATAAAGTTTTAACTATATTTAACAATAAATCATTCTTGTCTTGGAAGTAAAAGTAGCAGAATGCCCTTAGAATGGCTGCAGACTTAGTTTATTCATAATTTTTCTCTCATCAGATCTTCTTTCAGGATTAGTATATTTTAGCATCATTTTTTTTTAGTAAAATATAATCAAAAAACCAAAATTTACTTATGTCTTTATAGGTATATTTCATTCTGTTCTTTTGAACCCATAAAAATTTGTGTTTTTAGCAGATTTATTTATTTTTTTCAGAGACCTTCCAAGTGCTTAAAAATCTCTTGGTTGCATCAACATGAGTCTTCAATGAATACCAGTTGGGAGAAGAAGGGGTTCCGGCACTATACAGATTGAAAAAGCAAATGACTGCATCAACTGAATATATGTTTATTTATATCCTTATGGAAAACAGTTCTTGAGTGGGTTGAGACAAATTAGCTTGCTTAATATTGACCAGATATTCTGGGAATAACATTGTGTTCTGGAGTCTCAACGTACCTTGGCTTTTCCAAGGGTGAAGATTTGTTCAATTTTCCCATCTTAGTTTTGAGATTTATCAACTCACATTTGAATAATGGTAATAAGGGTAAGCCTGGATTTGGGCACTGTTTCCAGAACTTTTAAACATGTTGAGGGGTCACTTCTTCTTTATGAAAATTTATGTATCTATACCTTCAGCAATTGATGCAACTGAAGGGTTACTAGGCTACAGAATAAGAAGAGAGAACGTTAAATAAAAGTAGGAGCAATTCAAATCCCATTAGCTATGTTAATTTTATCCACATGCCAAGAACAATGCCTGAAAAAATATATCATATGATCACTTTTTTTTCTTTTTTTGTTGTTAAGTGCTTGGTGTTTTCTGGGAGCAACTTTTTAAAGATACTATCTGATAAGTTCCTTTAGAACAATATTCAGAATGCATTGCTTGCATTATAGAAGAACTTAAGAGAAAATACTTCAGGATGGGTGATTTTTGTCAGGAAGGAAGATTTGGAAAATGTTTCCAGAATGAGGCACTACCTAAGAGGATAGGTCCCAGTGCACTGAAGTGAATTATGCCAAACACTCAGTTCTTCTATTGCATCTGAAGAACAGGATACAGATGGAGTGCTCTGAACATTTTTGAAAAGAATACTATCCAATCAGCAAATATTTATTCACTAAATACACACACAGAATATATACATTTATACACGTCTATTATATTTAATAGAACCCAGATAAAATAAAGACAACATAGGTTGTATTTTCCAACAGTTCACAAATATAGATCGAAAAGGTATGTGCAGAATTGACGAGACAATCTGTGATGAAGATTCAAACAATGAAATCACAAAATGAATTTTTTGATTTATGAAAAATAGAAACATTTCATAGACAAAGTAACATTTGAGTTAGATCTTGGAGCAAGAGTATAAACTTAAGAGCAAAAAAATTAAGATAGAACAATATAAGCAAAATTATAAGGTATTGATGAATAATCCAGAGACTGAATGAACCACATGTGAAAAAAATTTGGAACTAATCATACACAGTACTGAAGCTGGGCTTTATTGAAGCTGGTGAATAAGAAAAAAAAAATAGATTTTTAAAATCTGATAGAGATAGGATATGCCATAATGAGATGCTGAGTCTAGAACAAAAATTCTATGGGATATACAGATGCAGGGAGAGGGGAGAGCAGCCTGAAAGGGACTGAAGATGCCAAGAACATGGAACAATTGAGAAACATTCTACAGTAGTTCAGGTGAGGGAAGCCAGCACCTGAACTGGGCAATGAATCAGGAGGAAGATGAAAAGGGAAATAAATAGTTCAAAAGAAGCTTAATCGTGTACAAGTATGGGAGTCAGGTGACTGACCACAAATGGCTGTTAAAATGTAAGGGAACACTGCTGCTTACTCTCAGGAACTAACTTAGGTTAAACATTTTGTCAAAATATAAGCAGTTTTCCTCTTGTTTCTAATGAGTTTTATATTCATTTTGCTTGTCATTTGAGCAAAGTATCACCAAGTATAAACACAAAAAAAAACTGTCTATTGAAGTAAATACTTTTCTTTTTCAGTTCACCAATATTTAATTATGTCACAAGTATGTTCAACAAACTTACTTTTGGATCAGCCATAATTTTGCAAGGAAAATATAGATGGTGAACTTTGAATATAGAAAACATTGTCTCATGATTGGAATTATTTCACAATCAATAATCCAGTGTGGACTGTTAGGGACAATGAATGACAACAGTGAAGAAGATATCGACATCTAATTGACAGATGAGAGCAATACAGCTTATAGAAGTATCCAATCTTAAAGTAACACAAAAATGTGTGATTTAAAAAGTAATAATCTCGAATCTTCCTTTTACTGGTGCTCCCATCTTCAAGTTTAATTAAACTCTCTATTGAACCTAGGCTAGATTTACTTGTTCATTCAGTCATCAAGTACTTTTCTGAGGTCCTACTGTATACTAAATACTCTGATTAACTAGAGACACCAAGAAAAATATTAGAAATGTTTAATACCAACAAAAGTCTTCAGAATTCATAGGTTCTCAAAAAATTATTTTATGCCAGAATGAGGTAATGTTGTGAGGTAGTCAGAAAATGTAAATTAATTATGCCAATGTCCTGTGAGGTGTGCCGTCTACAACACAACCTGTAACAATATAAGCAGATAGGGGAGAGGTGTCCAGTGCTGGGGAGAAGAATTATTATTTTGTAGAGGAAGAAATGTGTTCATCTTTAAGCTGAGTCTCAGTGGCATTTAGGAGAGATCTAAGAAGACGAAAACAGAATTAAGGCTACTTTCAGATGTAGAAAGGTCTAAGAGGGTATAATGAGTTCAGGGGATGCTCCAAAGTAAGGGAGGAAGGCAGGGAAACCCATAGAACAAAACAGACTGGAACTTCTGGTAGAATTGGGGGTAGGGGTGGCAAGTAACACATGTGAATAACAGGCTGAAGCTTCTACTCATCCCCTTCACAATTATGCTCAATTTACTCCATGCTGGAGTAAGATGATTTTCTGAGAGCCTGTAGATTCTAAGGCCTTTTCTTGGTACTAAATATTTCTAATCCAGATATTTATTTATTTATTTATTTATTTATTTTTTTTTTTTTTTTTGAGACGGAGTCTTGCTCTGTCGCCCAGGCTAGAGTGCAGTGGCCGGATCTCAGCTCACCGCAACCTCTGCCTCCTGGGTTCACGCCATTCTCCTGCCTCAGCCTCCCGAGTGGCTGGGACCACAGGCGCCCACCACCTCGCCCGGCTAATTTTTTGTATTTTTTAGTAGAGACGGGGTTTCACCGTGTTAGCCAGGAGGGTCTCGATCTCCTGACCTCGTGATCCGCCCGTCTCGGCCTCCCAAAGTGCTGGGATTACAGGCTTGAGCCACCGCGCCCGGCCAAATCCAGATATTTAAAAGTAAGTCAGGAAACATTTATCTTCATGATGTTTTCAAAAGCAAAGAAGTGTTGCTGTTACTACTGCTATTGATATTACTCAGCTGTTACTACTAAACTACTATGACCACTATTACTACTAATTCTACAATTATAATTATGAGTATGACTATAATTATAATTATGATTATCATCAATGTTTAGCTCCATCCTAGGTCCTTTGATACTTGGACAATATATGTGCGTTCATAATAATTCATTATCATTGAAGAAATTACATTGCAACAAATGAACTTTGTAGAAAATTTATTTTCAAAGCAAAAATGCATTAGTTATGGAATAATTGTATAATCTTGCCCAGTAGCCACTCTGAAGAGAACTAAGTTCACCTAGATGTACACATTCTGGTGAGTTCATTTTTAAACAGCCCTTTTATTTATAGTACCACAGAGAATTGATATGATATTGGACACTATTGTAACACCTGTGTGCGTATACTATGTAAGACTGGGACTACATAGTATACATACAACTAACAAGTATGGATGTAAAGCTCATAATGTGTTGACTTTTGTTGAAGCTATATTTTATAATTCAGATGTAAGCATCAGATTTTTTTATTCTTTTATTTTTAAATTATGTGAGTACATAGTAGATGTTATATATTTATGGGATACATGAGATATTTTGATACAAGCATACAATGTGTAATAAACACATCAGAACACATCAGGATAAATGATGTATCCATCACCTCAAACCTTTATCTATTCTTTGTGTTACAAACAATCCAATTACCCTCTTTTAGGTACTTTAAAATGTACCATAAATTAGGAGATTATTGCAAAACTGACCAAATGAGTTTTGCTTTAAGACAAAATAGAAAACCAAAAAGCATTGCTAAGCCCCAAGACATAACAGTCCACAAAAGTACAAACCCAGTAACCTCAACCATACAAAATTTTTAATACATTAGCTTTATTTGGGTTTTGCTTTATTTGGGTTAAGACAGTGATAAGCAAAAAAATGATTTGCTGAGTATGTCAGATGCCTCTTAGACCTCAGACCCACTCAATTTCCTCTGTCTTTTAACCACTTGCTCCCCTTGGCTTCTGCAGTGGAGACCACCTGTGAGAGTGCCCACCCAGCTCTTGCCACAGTAACCAACCAATGACTTCATCAAGACACAAGCCTACATTACCTTACCCCATGGGAATACACACCTCTCCCTTCTTCCTGTCATCAGAAGTATTGGAAAGGAACACCTGGAAGATGAGTCTGCCCATGTGGATGTGGAATCCCATGGAATACATTCTTTCCCCCATCCCACCACAAACTGTCCTGAGAGGCAGGGCATTGTACGGTTCCTTGGTAGATAGTCTGAGAAAATGAGCTGTTAAGTCTCCCTAATCCAACCAGTGGCCAGCTTGATAGCACATCTGCTTTTCTTCCTTCATTGCATTCCTCTTCTTCCCCGTCACTTCTGCTTCCCTGGGAGTGCACTCCTTAATACAAGAGTACCACATCCATTTACGCCTCAGACTCTGATTTCTGAGGAACCCAGCAGAACAGTGAGGAAAAAAAATGCTTGTCTGAACAGGGAAATATCCGCAGTATAATCCTGTTTCCATTAAATTATACATTAATGATTTTAGTGTTTAAGTCACTATCCTATTTCTTCAGTTTAGTGTCTTTTGCCATCAGTTTGCCCCAGAAAATATAATTAAAATAAGCTGATGGTGTGACAACATGAAATCCTCATTATAAAATACGTGAAGAGGCTAATGTATTAAAAATTTTGTATGGCTGAAGTTACTGGGTTTGTACTTTTGTGGACTGTTATGTCTTGGGGCTTACCAATGCTTTTTGGTTTTTCTATTTTGTCTTATATTGTTTTTCCCCTTTTTGCAAAAACACAAAAAAAACCCTAAAATATAATTTTGGATATTTCTTATACAACCTAAACACCCCATCCAAAAGATGAATTCATGAAAACATGAGAACATAATTCAATTAAGTAATTTTAAAACTAAACTGCCATTTGTTCTAAACAAAATGAGGCAATCAGTTATTTTACCATGATATAAAATGTATGTTATTCTTAAGGTAAGGTTTAAATAAAATATTCAGCTAGAAAAATAGAGTGCATCTTTTATAAAAAGGTTATAAATGTGTGTGTGTGTGTGTGTGTGTGTGCGTGTGTTTAAAGACAGAAACATTTGGCTGAAAATAATGTAATATACTTATTTCATTTTGAAGCTTTAATAGAATTATAAAACAATTTTGACATGTGCATTATGTTGTATTCCATGTAAATATTTGAAAAGGCTTAATTTTCACATATAATGATATTGAATAAATAAAAGATAATTAAGAGACTAGGCATTTAAATGAATTGAAGTAAATTTGTAATGTTTTAATCTAAGATATTTGGATATTTTGACATAGATAGAAACAGATCAGTGGAATTGAAGCTCATGAGAAACGTGCTCAGGGCAAAAGCAATAAGAACTCAAAAACCAGCTCATGAGCCTTACTACAATACTTTCCTTATAATCTGTGGTATTTTTCTTCCATAGGAGGCTTCATAACATCACATTCTCCATCTGAAACAGTGTGGTTTAGGAGGTGATTTGGTGTGACAACACCAACAAAGGGACATATGGTATACAGTCTCTTGGTATCCACAGGCAATTGGTTCCAGGAGTCCCCCCGGCACGCCATGATACCAAAATCCATGAATACACAAGCCCCTTCTATAAAAGGGTTTATTTTCATATATGCTACATCACTATATTACCTGTAATCGCTAATGCAATGGAAGCACTTTGTACGTAATTGTTACACTGTATTTTGTATTGTTGTATTATTTTAGTTTTTTGAACATTTTTGCATGTTTTCCAAATATATTTAAATTTGCTAATTTACACTTTAAATGAAAATGTAAAAGGAACGTTTATACTCAATAAAGCTACTTCAATGTTGGTTGAATATGCATATATGGAGAGCTGACTACATTGACACTAAGGGCAAAGTTACAAAGGAACTTTGGACAAGTTATTTGATCTCAGTTCCCTACTTTTTAAGATGATATCAAAAATTACTTTCCCAAAGGAATTTCTGTGACTATTTTAAAAAATTATAAATCAATACTGATATAGTCAGGGTTTTCCAGAGGGACAGAATCAATAGGATTAGATATAAATATATGAGACAGGAAGTATGAGGGGATTGGTTTATGTGATTATACAGGCTGAGAAGTCCCACAATAGGTCACCTGCAACCTGGAAACCTTGAGATGCCAGCAGCATGACTCAGTCTAAGTCCAAAGGCCTGGAACCAGGAAACCAATGGTGTAACTCAGGGTCTGAGGCCAAAGGTGTGAGGACCTGGGAGAACACTGGTCTTAAGTTTTGGAGTTCAAATGTTTTGGAGTTCAAATCTTAAGTCCAAAGGCTGGGGAGCCAAGATTTGTCCAAGGACAGGAGAGGAAGACTATTCTTGTTCTAACAGATAGATTGACACATACATCTATTCTCTATTTTTGTTCTCTTTGGACCCCCAGTAGATTGGATGGTGCCTGCCCACATTGAGGGCAGATCTTCCCCCCTTGGTCCACTCAAACTCACATGCAAACCTTCTCGGGAAAACACCCTCACAGACACTCCCCAAAAGAAGTCTGTACCAGGTTTCTAGACATTCCTTGATCTTTCAAAGTGGAAACCAGAATAAAACGGCAGAGCATATTTACTGTATTTTGACAGACCAAGCCAGTGATACCCAAATTTTTCATATACAAAGGCAAAAGAAACAGAAAACAGAAACAAGTAATATCTGGGGGTATATTATTTGCAGACGTTCTCTAACCAAAAGAAAATCACATTTCTTAAAGACTTCAAAGTACAGAAAAATTGATTGTAAAATAAATCATCAATGGTAGAATGTATAGATGAATGTAACTGAATCAAAAAGTGATTATAAATCCAAAAGCAAGTAAGACATCCTTCTATGTTATTACCGAAGCACAAGGATGGAAGGAAGAATTATTCATAATTATTGCCTCAGAATAAAATTTAAAATTATTTCTGTAATTGTTGACATTTGGTGGTAATGAAAGAGATGGGAAAATTGTTTATTTTATAATACTGATGAAGAAATATTAGTTATAAATTGGCTTTTTAAGACATGAACATAAAAACTAATAAAGATGCATCCAAATAACAGAGAGGAGTACAATTTAAAAGTCCTGCCATCCAAAATGAGAAACGGCAGAAGAGAAAATAGAAAAACATGCTTAAAGATAAAATAATACGTAAAAAATAATCCAATTAATGTTTTCACCATTAATGTGAATGTGATGGATTCTACTGTGTTTTAAGGAACTTCAAATCAGATTTCTAAATTCCAGTTAAAAGTTGTTAAAGAAAGACAATTAAAAGAGTATTGAAAGGAAAGGTTGAACACAGGATCAGAGTTACACAGAGCAAACATAAATACAAATGTAAGACATGGAACAACATTAGCATCTAAGAAAATATAATTTAGACCAAAAAGCTTTACATGAAAGAATGAGGACATTTTATAATGATAAAGTCTAGAAACCATGTAGCACAAAATATATAAGAAGCACAAAAAACAATGAGTTGAATAACACAGCTTGGAAATGCTAAAGCAAAAATAAAAGTATTTCAAGTTGTATCTCACAAATCCACAATAATAATGGAAGAAAATCCATAGCCCTTTTAGTATCCATAGTTGAACTTTATATTCTCCGAGTACAATAGTGTCAAAATAGAATGAACAACAAAATATACACAAAAAATGATAGAGAAAAATAGTACTGATTTGGAAGATTGATGCTTGCATTGATGGATAGCTGGATGAATGAATGGGTAAAGAGATAGTTACAACTCCTAAAATCTTTTTAAATGACAGTCTTCCAATAAACTTGCAGGTGAAAAACAAAATTAACACTGTTGGTATTATCACTGAAAGATTATTTAGAAATGAATACATTGCCTTTCAAAACTGACGTGATATGACTAAGGTAGTTATTAAAATAAAATTAACCTTCAATATATTTATTAAAAAGCAAACAAAATTAAAAATAATTGAACTGAAGCATTCCACAAGAAAAAGGTTATGAGAGATAATTTTTTTTTATAGGGGTTTAGATAGAAATGATTACAATGAAGCACAGGCTACCATGTTTCAAAAGAAGTAATTTTGTTAGATTAAATAAATGATTATTGCCATAATTTGTTATAGAAATTTTAAATGGTAACCTAAACATCCTGTAATGCCACATGCTAGTGCTAAACACACACACACACACACACACGTGCTCACACACACACACACACACAATTTTTTTCCAGTGAAATAAAATAAGAATAGCATGTTTACTTTCTGCTGTTTCATTTTCATTAACTTTCCTATAATCTGAACATAGTACTTCATGATTAGGGTTTTAGAGTAAGCCCATTTTGTATAAGCTAAGAATAAACTTTATTGAAGAAAACTAAAATCCTGCTCTGGAATAAAGGAAAATCTGACATAATTTTTAAAAAGAAGAGTTTGTTAGAGTACATTACTAATCTTAGATCTTCCCTCATTTACAGCTGCCAAGGCTTTTAAAGGCAAGATAAAATTTCCTAATTAAATGAACATTCATCTCTGACTGATACTGACTGAGGAAACAAGAGATGAACTCAGGAACAGTGTGTGCTACATTGTCCACGGTCCCCCCACCAGAGCTATATACACATGTCAATTTATTTATAACAATGTAAATACCACATTCTAGCCAGAGGGTGTGATATGTCCAGTTGGGCAAAAGTTCAGTCATAGTCTAATAAGAAGATGTGGAGCTGGCTTTCAGAGGACATCTGAATATCTTTTTTGTTTCTTTAAGGAATGCATTACATTTACTCAAATAATTTTCTCTTTCACCTATAAGCAAGATTTGAAGAAAATAGATAAAAAATAAAATTTTCTCCTATTGTCATGCAGGTTATTGCTCTTCCTTTTCGTTTTCATTTTGTTTTGGTGGTTCTGGTTTATTTTTGCTTCTTCTTGGATAGCGCTTAATGTTTCCAAGGATCTCTTATTAAGCACATGAGAGTCAAATGGCTTTAGCAGAGGGGGTGAACTGGATAATAATCAGTGCCATGCTTCAATTCAAAGCAGTTTCCTAGTGTTTTTCACCATAAATTTGAGAAAGATCCATTCCATTTGAGAATCCTGTCTGCGTAAGCTGGTTGTGGTTTTTCAATGCTAGGGATGACAAAGGTTAAATTAATGCACCCAGCTGCTTCCCACCTGCTGGGCTTACAGAGGACAGTTTCCAGCTTCCTTTGCCTGCTAGGCCCTCCCCTGTATCACTGCCTTCCATTTCCCTCTCTGAGAATGACAACACTGGCTTGGTCTCAGTGACCTGGGGTAACTGCCATGAAGCAACTTTTGATAAGACTACAGGATCTAAAATGGCTCCTCTGAAATAAAATTGGATTAAAAATGCACCCTCCCGTGCCATATGCCAGGCATAGCACTAGATGCAGACACCTGACTATATCATCAATTTTACAATTACCTGATGAAGTAAATACAAAAAGAAGAAATGAAACAAATCTTTGAAAGGATGAAGAAAATTCCCGTTATCAAATTACCAGCTGGGTAATTAGTGAGCTGCTGGTAGGGGAAAGACTTTTGAAGTCCAGGTTTTTCTGACTCAGCATCTTATCTTTTTTCTTGTTCTTGAGGCCATGTTGTGGAGGAAGAGGGCGAGAGAGAGAAAGAGGATGCTGGAAAGTCTTAGGCTAAATAGTGCCCCCTTTCTGCCACACACACACAAAAATTCATGACCAACTCCCTAGAACCTGTAAATAGCTGCTTAAAGTACATGGCAAAAAGAAAAAGAAAGAAAGAAAAAAAGGAAGGAAGGAAGGAAAGAAAGAAAGGAAGAAAGAAGAAAGAAAGAAGAGAAAGAAAGGAAGGAAAAGGAAAGAAAGAAGCCAACAAACAACAACAATAACAAAAAAGTGGCTGCAGATATAATTTTAGGACACAGATTTTAATATAGGGACATTTTTAGATTACAGACTTCAAAGTAGGGAATTTTTTCTGATTATCTGGAGAGACACAATCTGATCCCATGAGCCCTTCAAAGCAGGGAATTTTCACTGCCTGGTGTCAGAGAGATGTGGTGAAAGAGGAAGGCAAAGGGGAAGTCACAGAGCTTCCAAATATGCAAACCATTCAACTCCCACATGCCTCTGCAGGTTCTAGATAGGAGGTGGCCATAGACAAGGACTGGGAAGAGAGTTCTAGGAAATATGGCCAGTTCCCAGCTGACAGAGTACAAGGAGATGGGAACTTCACGCCTACAATCACAAGAAACTTAATTCCGTCAATAGCTTCATCCTTTCCCACTGTCTCTGGTAAGAAACCCCACTCTTCTGACACCTCAATTTTAATCTAGAGAAACTGAGGCAGAGTGAAGATGAAGCTCGGTTTCAAGTCACCCCCACTAGTGGAGTCTTTTACGCATTCTCACTGATCACAGAACTCACACCGCTACCTCACTTACGTCACCGTTGAAACATGTCTTTACTTAAAGAATTCCAGGAACCGGCCTTAGGAGATAACCAAGGTTGCAGAGTGTCCCACCTCAGGAAGGAATGCAGCCTTGTTGCCACTGGCCAGACCACCAGATGGTTCATTACTCAACCATTGCAACCAGATAATAGTAGCCTGCATTCTACCCTTTATGTGCTTTGTCCAGCCCAACTTACATGTCAATTCCCATGCTTTGCCTTAAAAAAAAGCCCTACAGCTCTTCTAGTGGAATTAGTTAAGGAATTCTCTCTCTTTCTCTCTTGCTGTCTCCCTTATGCCCGGGCACAAGCTCCAATGAAGACTTGTCTAGGAAAACTCTTCGCCTCACAACGAAGAACCTGTTGCCAGTAATGAGACCAGTGTCAGACTTCGGACCTATGTATTTAAGGTGGTAAGTCTATAGAGATGTGTTACATACAGCAGGACTAGAAAACTAACAAAGGCAGATAGTTGAACACAGATATACACATGCTCACACACACATATTTTTTAACACTTCAAATTAAGGAAGATTGATGCTTCATTGTGGTAGCAACTTGACCTTTGAGCTCCCAAAGCAGACAAATTCGGCACAGCTAAATTGCAAGCCTAAATCTTAAAATGAACAAGCATCTTAAATATACCACTTGATATTCTGTATGTTCCCCATCTCTTTTCACGCATAAACACAAAGCAAGAGTAGGTACTCAGTGAAAGAAGAAATTTGTACAATTTCTCCTCTTTTATCTATTTAAAGACTTTTTAAGAGGAAACAAAATATATGCAAATAAATAACTTGATAGTGACTTTTAAAACCAAGGCACATAGCTCCGTTACAAGCATCCTTGAAAGCCTTAACCACAGTGTCATGGTGTAAAATTATCTATGTGCATTTTTACCTGTTCTCCCTTGGGTATCATCTTCTCCTAATCTGGAAACATGGCACACGCAAAGAGCATTTCACCAGGAAAATCAAAGCTCTGAAAATGTGCAATGGAAAAGAAAACATCTTGGAATTGCTTTTATTTTAGTGCTGTGATAAAAAATTTTTTCCAGTCACCCTCACTGATGTTCAGATGATTGAATTAAGTTGAGACATTCTGGTCAGGAGGTGAAAACAACCATGGGTGTTATTGGCTCCCAACGGAAAGTTCACTGTCCCAACATTACATGATCCCTGAGTCAAGCCCAAAACATGCGCCACGCTGTCCCTGTAGCTCAGAGCTCACCAGCTGACCACAGCTGGAATTTGTAGGCCAGTAGAAAGCAGGAAAAAGGAGGTAGGCACTGAGCTGTTTTGTAGCCTGGAGGAGGCCTGCAATTGCCAAGGATAATAGCATGGCAAACACTTTGCTACTGACAGCTTGGATTCAACTTTCTCACCATAATTCTGCCAAACAAGGCTGGTAAAAGTTCAGAAAGCACTACTAGGAATAATTAAGGCAATGGAGGATTTATTTTGTATGGAGAGATTAAAGGAGTTTTACATGTGTTACTTGGCTGTGCAAACATGAAATGGGAATACGAAAATTATTAACAAATATTTGAATGGTTTAAGTTATTGGGAGGGAGATGTGAACTTTAAGTAATAAGGCATGATAATGTACCACCATGCACCCGACCTAAGAGAAATACATTAAAAAAAAAAAAATTCAGATGGAAACTAATATAAAAAGGTACAAAGATTAAACACTACATTCCCATATTAAGGAAAAAATTAAAGGATATCATCAGAGTTTTCCAAGTCTTAGTCAGTCCCTCTGAGATAGGTGGCAGGATGTAAACACAATGCTGTTTTTTTAGACAGAAAGACTCCATGTGTGTGCATATGAATGCAGTTAGCATTGTATCATGGGGTAAGCCAGAATATATTTTTTTTAACTTTTATTTTGAGGTAAAGCTGATTCACTGTGTCCATAAGATACTCAGAGAACACTCTTGCCATTTCCAGACAAGCTGAAAGCTGGTGCAGCATTAGCAAGTTACTATTGAGAAAGAGATCATGTGTCTCTCAAAAGCGTGTGTCCCATCAATCCCCCCCAAACTAGGTGGCAAAGCAGATTCATTTTTCTCATCATCTTGCTCCAGTGCGAAGTTCCTCATCCCTAGTGGGGAGTAACAGATGTGCTGACGTAAAAAATGAATGAGCCAGTCACAGTGGCTCACACCTGCAATCCCAGTACTTTGGGAGGCTGAGGTGGGTGAATCAGCTGAGGTCAAGGAGTTCAAGACCAGTCTGGCCAACATGGTGAAACCCCATCTCTACCAAAAAAATACAAAAATTAGCTGGCTGTGGTGGTGGGAACCTGTAGTTCCAGCTACTCAGGAGGCTGAGACAGGAGAATCTGTTGAACCCAGGAGACAGAGGCTGTAGTGAACTGAAATTGTGCCACTGCACTCCAGCCTGGGGGACAGAGCAAGATACTGTCTCAAAAAAAAAAAAAAAAAAAAAAAAAAGGGGGGGGGGGTTATTTTCCTTACTTTCCTACAACTTCCTCAGCATATAAAAGAATAGACACAGTAACACTGGAAAGCCAAACAGGAGAGGGTCCCCACCACAGAGCAAAATTGCATAAGCAGAGGTCCAAAACCAAGTTTTCACCTCTTTCCTCTCCTCCCATGAGTACCATTCCACTGGTTACATAATAAGACACTAGGGAATATGGTGGTTGTTTCCTTGGGTAATCTGTTCTCAAGAACTTGCAAAACAGACCTTGGATTAGCATGCCACACATCATTTAAAAACCAAGAAAAACAATAGTTGGCTTCCAAATAAAGACAAGAAGATAAGAAAGAAATTAATTTTAAAATTTCAGTTAGGAGCAGTAAGTTCAAGACACACTGATCATACTTAACAGCAATGTACTATGTGCTGAAAGAGCAGATTTTAAATGCTGTCACCACAAAAAATGGTAAGTGTGTGAAGAAATGGAAATGGAATATGATAATTAGCCTGATTCTGCCACTCCATAGTGTCTAGATATCTATCTAATATATATGTTGGATATATATTGTACATGTTGTACAGCATAAATATACACAGTTCAGCCTGGCACAGTGGCTCACGCCTGTAACCCCAGCACTTTGGGAGGTCGAGGCCAGAGGATCATGAGGTCAGGAGATGGAGACTATCCTGGCTAACAGGGTGAAACTTGTCTCTTCTAAAAACACATACAAAAAAACCAAGCCAGGCATGGTGGCGGGCGCCTGTAGTCCCAGCTACTGGGGAGCCTGAGGCAGGAGAATGGTGGGAACCCGGGAGGCGGAGCTTGCAGTAAGCCGAGATCGCGCCACTGCATTCCAGCCTGGGAGACAGAGCAGACTCCCTCTCAAAAAATAAAAAATGAAATAAAGAGCGAGACTCCGTCTCAAAAAAAACAAAACAAAAAAACAAAACAAAACAAAAAAAAAACGTGGGCTTGGTGGCTCACGCCTGTAATACCAGCACTTTGGAAGGCTGAGGCAGGTGGATCATGAGGTCACGAGATCCAGACCATCATGGCTAACATGGTGAAACCCCATCTCTATTAAAAATACAAAAAATTAGCCAGGCGTGGTGGCGGGCGCCTGTAGTCCCAGCTACTCGGGAGGCTGAGGCAGGATAGAGTGAACCCGGGAGGCGGAGCTTGCAGTGAGCCAAGATCAGGCCACTGCACTCCAGCCTGGGCGACAGAGCAAGACTCCGTCTCAACAATAACAACAAAAAATATAGATAGATAGATAGATAGATAGATAGATAGATACATAGATACATAGATAGATAGATGTATATATATACACAAACAATTCTATTTGTCAATTAAACATAAAAATAAATTGATGCAAAATACATAAATTATTACATTAATAATAATTCATATTCTCTCTCCCTTGAGCACGCCACTGAAGATCCTGGTGTCGCCATGGAACGCTGCCCTGCCTGTAGTTACCGGTATTTTAAGAACAAGCCATACCCAAAGTCTCGCTTCTTCCAAGGTGTCCCTGATGCCAAGATTCGCATCTTTGACCTGGGGCGGAAGAAGGCAAAAGTGGATGAGTTTCCGCTTTATGGCCACGTGGTGTCAGATGAATTTGAGCCCCTGTCCTCTGAAGCCCTAGAGGCTGCCCGAATTTGTGCCAGTGAGTACATCGTAAAAAGCTGTGGCCAAGATGGCTTCCATATCCAGGTGTGGCTCCACTCCTTCCACCTCATCTGCATCAACAAGATGTTGTCCTGTGCTGGGGCTCACAGGCTCAAACAGGCATGCGAGGTACCTTTGGAAAGCCCCAGGGCACTGTGGCCAGGGTTCAAATCCGCCAAGTTATCATGTCCATCTGCACCAAGCTGCAGAACAAGGAGCATGTGATTGAAGCCCTACGCAGGGCCAAGTTCAAGTTCCCTGGCCGCCAGAAGATCCACATCTCAAAGAAATGGGGCTTCATTAAGTTCAGTGTGGATGAATTTGAAGACATGGTGACTGAGAAGTGGCTCATCCCAGCTGGCTGTGGGATCAAGTACATCCCCGCTTCTGGCCCTCTGGACAAGTGGCAGGCTCTGCACTCATGAGGGCTTCCACTGTGCTGCCCCCTCTTAATACTCATCAATAAATTCTACTTCCTGTCCATCTAAAAAATAATAAATAAATAAATAAATAATTCATGAAAACGTTTGTTCCTAGGCAATCTCAGTGCTTTAAGTTGCTCTGAGATCTATAGTTGAACACTAAAGTGTTTAAACTTTATCTCATGCTGTATATGTCCCACTTGCATTACAGACTAGAAGGCTCTGGCCTACACAGCAAGCATCTAAGAGTGTTATGTTACATTTAGCGTGGTGTTAACCCAAGGGATCCCATGTTCTTCATCAGTGTACTGCCATTTTGCTGAAGAGAAAGAATATGCAATCAATAAAACATGGACAACTTCAAGCAATGAAAGTATGAATGGGCCATTAAATAGAGCACTTTCCCTAAAACTTAAAATGACAAATGAATTGTGTTTGTCAAGAAAGGAAATTTTGATAAATGGAAAATTGACCTCATAACAATATTTCAAGTTATTATCATTATTACTTGTATTTGATAAAGTTGCTGTGAATTCAAAACACTTTTGGGGACATTTCCTCCAATACTTCCTTTTGTGTCGAAAGAAGGAAAGAGAAAGAGAAAGAACATTTGAAAACTTCAGAAAGTGGAACTTGACAGCCACCTCTCTATAGAAAGGTAAAGGAATGAACCCCTTGAAAAGTTCATTCAGCATGTCAATGATGGATTATTATGTTTTCATATTATTAACATGTTAGAGATGGCCTCACACTTCATAAATTAATATCTATATTATTCAGAGTCACCTTTCCTGTTACTTTTTCTCAATAACCAACAAATATACTATGCTTCTTTTATTTATTTTAAATATTTTAAAGTATTTAAGTGAATGCACTATGTTTTACTTGTTTAGAGTGTATTTATTTTACTGCGTGGCTCACTACACAGATCCTCATGACCTGCAATCTTACAGCTTATACCGTATTTATTTTTTCTCTCCATCTACTTCTTTGTCTATGCAGTTTTCCTATTATTATACATGGGTAGTTTGAAAACTATCCAAGTATTTTTCAAAGCCAGTTAATTGTCTTATTTCAACACCAGAAATACATGTTGCTATGTGATCTGAATTTCACTATTATCAAAATATTCTTATCCAAGACAGAGAAAAATGGGATGCCTTACAAAATTTCCAGTTCCTCTGTAATATGAGCTCTAATACACTGCTGCTCAATGTCTCTTTTACCCCACAAAGTTATTAATCTCCTTATAGGCAGCAAACTAACTTTCCTTTTATACCCAGGTTTTACCTGGCCTGCCGTTTGTCAACTGCTTCTTTTTAAAAGATTTGAAAATTACCATATACTTTCTAAAATATACATTTTCATAGTTTAAGTTTATTTTAAAATTACATTTGAAATACTGAACTGAAAAAGTACTTATATTAAAATATTTCTCTAATTCCTTTTCTCTTTTGATACTTAACTTTGATTTTGTTGTTCATTTCATCCATATGTTTTGTCTTTCATAGAATACATATGTTATTGTACTTCTTAAGAGACCCATTCACTATTGCCTTTAACAATTTTGAATGTTAGATATTTATACATGTGAGTCATGACAATTATTATAGCTTACTATATAAAACACACATAATCAAACTAAAGCTTTTCAAATAAAAATATAATTCTGATATTAGAACTCATTTCCTTCATATACTAAAACTTCTGGGAAAAGAAAAAGCTGAGTACATCATTAGTCCAGCAAACTTACATTTTTTTCAAAGCTCGTTCTTAGAAGACATGCCAAAGATGTTTTGGATTAAAGCTTCATGAGCATTTATGAGGGGTGGGTCATTTATGGAAGCTTAAAAAGCCGTGAACTTCAGCATGTTTGCTGAACTTGGACAAGCCACTTAACCAATTTGGATATCCATTGGTAAATCCATTTGGATATCCTTGGTAAAATAAAGCTGGGACTTCTGGCCCTTTTTGAAATCTATTATTATAAAATAAATGAATAGATGCACTCAGTTATTAAAAGAAGGTCTTTTACTTTGAAGAGTACTTTAAATACATAGTATTAGTTTCAATGGGAAATATGCCAATACCATTACGATCCTTCAACATTAACCATAATAACAAATAATCATTGAATTATAAATATTTACATAGAAATTGAATGAAGTTTAATGAATTCTTAAAAGAAGGCATACTGCTACTTCAAGTAAAGTCTAATCTAAAATCCCAACCAAAGCAAAGAAAATTACAAATATAACCATGATCTATTGAGCAATTCTAGCGAACCAGGAGCTCTATCATTTAACATTAATATAGGTTGAGAAAACAGAAAGGGGTAAATAAGTTTCTTTATCAAATTCCAGTTGAAAAGTATTTTAGTAGCTGTTAATTTTACTGTTAAGTGCAAACATTTCATAATACTTAAAATCAGCTCCATACATTTTGAAATATAATCACAATATCCCAGGCTGAGGAAAGCAACCATTCACAGTATCTTAGGACCACAGTTAAATACAAATAAAAGCCATCTCACTGACAAGCACTTTATTTTATACTTTATAGCATATATTCTTATCATGAAACAGTCAACAGCTGTTGCCCAGGGGCCTCTGGGCCCCACAGGCAATACCTAAGAACATTATGCTAGATTTTTGTAGTAGCCATCAGGTTTTTGCACATCTCATGCAAATTATGTTTTCATTATCATAGTTCATGTTTAACCATCTATTTCCAGTTACATCAAATTATTCATCATCCTACTAACAAACCCCAAACTACTGCATATGATCATGATATTTATCCCATTAAAATTACTACATATTTTAAATTACTGTAAATCTTGACAACTAATTTGATGACAAATAAATCTCTAACCTAGTAAAAGTAATTGTTCTCCCATTGATAATCCCTTAGCATATTGAAAAGTAAACAAATTCTGATAAGAACAAATATAACACAATAATCCTCTATGTATATACTATAGTAAATGAAATATTAATGTTTTGGCTTCTGTTCTTTCTGTGGTTAAAAATAATGTTGAAGGAGTAACATCAGCAAGATGATGGAAAGGAAGTTTCCAGCACTCCTCACAGAAACATCAATTTAAACAACCATCCATGCATGAAAATACTTTGCCAAGAGCTAAGGAATCCATATGACAGATTACAACACCTGGGTAAAGTACAGAAATAAAGAAAGATGGATTGAAGATGGGAGTAAGGACAGTTTCACATTACTCACATCACCTCTCCCCCGAACTTGTTTAGCATAGCACAGTGCCAACAGTGATATCTTCCATATAGGGGAAGAAGAGTGAAGTTAACATATGACTTTACTGTGGTCTTCACCACTATGCCCCTTCAGGGCAAGCTTTCAGATTCACCCCAGTGCTAGGCTAGCTCCTGCAGCCTCAGGATTCAGGCCAGCCCCTGTGGATGTTGGCCCCATACCTGCCTTCATAGACTCAGCCTCTGGGCCCATCCCAGTGGACCTAGACTTCAGTCCTGTCACCAGTTTCAGGACTGTTTACCTCTATATTTCCAGCATTTAGCACAGGGCTTCACACATAGTAAACTCTCATTCTTGTTAAATGAATGAATGAAGAAATGAATGAATGAAAGAATTGTTTGAAAAATACCTAGCAGTTGCTCAATTGGTCCAGAATCATTAAATAGCAATTTTTTTTCTGATAACAGTGGCAGAAATATTTCAGTTCAGTTTGGTTGGCAATCACATTTGAGTTTCTGGTACCAATATCCTACTCTCTGATATGCAATATAAATAATATCTGTAACCTTGTGTTCATTATCCATGAAGTATAAATAATGTTTTCAAAATTGTTTGGAAATGACCCAGTGAATATGCATTCAGACTTACTTTAGATAAAACTCAAGACATATTAAATGTACACAGTACATACATGTCCTTCTTTATTTTGTCCTGCCCCACTTTGGTTGTTTTCTGGCTGGTTCCCAAAGCAATTCCAAATTCCAGCATGCAGAATTTTATGTGAAACTTACCTAAGACAAAGGCTGCTTTTATTATTTCAATGACCACTTTCTTTCATGGCTTGGCACATAAAAGATGTAGACTTTCTCACTCTATTTCTGAATAATGGATTTTAAAACCATATTCGACATCTCCAACATAATATAATCTGAGGGAGTACATGGTAGACTATCTTAGGAATGTCCTGCCAATAAACACAAATAATTAATCAACTCACACATTTTTTTTTGTTAGCCTAATTTACTCCCATGAGATAGAGCAGTAGTAAAATTCATTCATCCAACATTCTTTAATACTTGCCAGATAAGAAGGGCTACTTGCCCCCACTTCAGTGACAGGTTAATAGTTGTATTTTGGAAATGTTTGTCTAAATCCAAGAACTCAGGCTCAGTGCAATTTATTTATTTGGGAGATTTTTGGAAGAAAAGTGCTATACCCTTACCTGGCAGAAGTAGTGAGGGTGAGGATTTTGCCTTCATTTTCATTTGTGCTTAATTCAATCTGATAGAAAATAGTTGCAGAGCACAAGTGAGAAGGAATACATACAGAATTTACAAGGAAGAAAAATAAAATTGGTGTTAAAATTAACTTCACTTCAGCATCTAAAGTGAAGTCTCATTATCCTGTGTACCTCAAGGACGTATTCTCCAAACTTCTCAGCTATTTCTGAGGGGGGCTCTTCAGTTATATTTCAACTTCCTTCTTTGTAGCCCCAGATATAGGCTTATATCTCCCAGCTTGACTGCTTCTCTGATGCTGTGAACTCTACATACAAGTTTCACGCCAATAGAGCTCCAAACATACAATTTCTCTGTATCACATTAGCAATGTTCTCTAGGCTTAAAGGGAGAAGAATTACCTCCACCCCTCCTGCACTGGAATACATTTCTCTCTCTCTCTCTCTCTTTTTTTTTTTTTTTTTTTTTTTTTTTGAGACGGAGTCTTGCTCTGTGGCCCAGGCTGGAGTGCAGTGGCGGGATCTCAGCTCACTGCAAGCTCCGCCTCCCGGGTTCACGCCGTTCTCCTGCCTCAGCCTCCCGAGTACCTGGGACTACAGGCGCCCACCACCTCGCCCAGCTAGTTTTTTGTATTTTTTAGTAGAGACGGGGTTTCACCCTGTTAGCCAGGATGGTCTTGATCTCCTGACCTCGTGATCCACCTGTCTCGGCCTCCCATAAGTGCCGGGATTACAGGTGTGAGCCACCGCGCCCGGCACATTTCTCTCTCTTAAGACAACCCTCAGTCTACCTCCCATTTAGTGATGTTTCCACATCTACTGTGCATTTCAGGTAACAGCAGCCACAGGTGGTTGCATCTATCCTTGCTTTGTATTTTCTAGTTCAACTACCACCACACCTAACTGTACCACGCCATTCTACTCTGGTGGCCAGATGCCAGATGGGGACCAAGGTGTCTGGCACCATCCACAGACTGACTAGTATATGCCATAGCCTAATGCAAGTGCAAGAGGCCAACTCAGTCTGCATTTGAATGCTAGAGCTGCAGAAAATCTGGACACCTAAAATCAAGATGTCCACATAAGTCACACTTTGAGGCTGCACTATTTCTCAAGTACCTCACAAGATAGACAGAAGCTAACATTTAAAAGACCTACCTAGCTATTTTTTTAAAAAAATTTAAATAGCCCTGAACCCAAGAATGCTTTATGTTCACAGTAATATAGATGAAAGCTAAAATGTCAAAGATACAGTTATAATAACATAAAAGACAAGTATCCTTTGTGAATCAGAAATAATCTAGAAAGAGTTTTAGAAAATATATGAATCTATGGTCATTCTAGGATCTGGGTGGAGAAGCAGGCAGAACCAGCTAAATGATAACATTAACTTTTTGATATGCCATTCTGCATATCAAAAACCTTTTATTTTAAAGTATATCATGAGATTGACTTATTCTCAGCCTCTTCTAAGACAAGTTTAATCTGCCATGGCTAGAAATGTCATCTTTGTTTTCGTTATTGTTACCACTTATAGGTACCTGAGAGATATGAATAGCTAGATCACTAACACTTTGCAGTCATATCATTTTAGAATGTTTTAAAAGGGCATACACATATAGGGCCCTTTCACACATGTTCTTTATTTTAAGTCTTGAAGGAGCTTTTACTGATATCTGTGGTATATGTTTTTAAGTCATCTGCATGAATAGTTAGTACAGCAGCTTTAAGTCAGATAATTTCTTACAGTCGGAAAACAAAAAACAAACTTGCTGCAAGCATAGGAATTTTAATGATAAGAGAAAAAAATATTTTGTAAAGCCTTTCTCTGACAAATCCAGGAAATATAGTCTTTAAGTATCATGGATTTCTTTGAAAATACAATTACAGTAGAGCTTGTCATTTGCTGCTTTTCTAATAATTTCAACCAATTTATTTTCTATTTCACATAATTATAATGATCTCATTTTTCATCTTGTTCTAGAGATTAATTTACCTATTATATTTGATTTATATAAATCGTACATGGGAAGAAACCATCACAGAACCATGAAACTGGGGAGAGATGCTAATCTAATCCACAAAATCTCCTGTAATTTGAATGTGGTTGGACACTTTTAATTAAGCATTGAATTGACATTCATTTTTCTCTGATTTCCATTTTCTATTTATTAATTATAAAGATAATTTTCACCTTTGAAAAATGAATACTGTTAATCATATTTAGAAAAACTTTTAAAATAGAACAATGTTTACTTTCTTGGAATTACTACCACTTCTCACTTTTTTGTTGTATTGTTAGACCTGTGGTGGATAATCTATTTAGGATTTTTACACTACCATCTGTGAAACTGATCTTCCTTATTTTGAAGAATGGCTAAATCAGTGGGAGTATTTGATTGGGGCTCCCAGAAACCAACAAGATGTGGATTCACTTTCTGTGATGAACTAAATGTGTCAGTACTAGAAATTCCAGGAAAAACAAGAAATTTGTTTTTGCAATTAGCCGAGCATGTAGCCCAGTCTCTCAGTGTCACTTCATGTTATGTATGTGGAGGAACAGTAATAAGAGATCAACGGCCATGGGAAGCCTGAGAATTAGTACCTACCGACCCAGTTCTTGATGAATTCCTGGCTCAAAAGAATCACCCTGATAATTTCTAGGTCGTAAAAGCCTCAATTATTGGACAATATTGCATAGCTAGAGAAGGAAAAGAATTCACTCACCCCATAGGATGACTTAGTTGTCTGAGACAGAAACTGTTTAAAGGTACCACAAAAACAGTCACTTGGTGGAGTTCGAATCACACAGAAAGGAATCCATTTAGTAAATTCCCAAAGTTGCAAACCGTGTGGACCCACCCAGAGTCCCACTAGGACTGGACAGCCCCCACTGGATTTTACTGGATATGTAGGCATAGAGCTTATGCCAAATTACCTGACCAGTAGGCAGGTAGTAGTGCTATTGGCACTATTAAACCATCTTTCTTCCTACTGCCCATAAAAACAGTCGAACTCCCGGGCTTCCCTGTCTATACTCCCCACGAACACAGAAGCATAGCTATAGGAAATTGGAAAAAATGATAAATGTCACCCTGAGAGGAGAATCATACAATATTATGGGCCTGCTACTTAGGCACAAGATGGCTCATGGGGATACCAGACCCCCATTTACATGATCAATTGAATCATACAGTTACAAGCTGTCTTAAAAATAATCACTAATAAAACCAGCAGAGCCTTGAGTATTCTGGCCTGGCAAGAAACTCAGATAAGAAATGCTATCTGTCAAAATAGATTAGCTCTTGACTACTTGCTAGCAACTGAAGGAGAGGTCTGTAGGAAATTTAACCTTACTAATTGCTGCCTACACATAGATAATCAAAGACAAGTAGTTGAAGACATAGTTAGAGATATGACAAAACTGGCACATGTGCCCGTGAAAGTGTGGCATGGATTTGATCCTGGGGCCATGTTTAGAAAATGGTTCCCACTGCTAGGAAAATTTAAAACTCTTATAATAAGAGTTATAATAGTAAGAGGAACCTGCTTACTGCTCCCTTGTTTGCTACCTGTACTTCTTCAAATGATAAAAAGCTTCATTGCTACCTTAGTTCAACAAAATTCTTCAGCACACGTGCACTATATGAATCATTACCGATCTGTCTTGCAAGAAGACATGGGTAGTAAAATGAAAGTGAGAACTCCCACTACTGAGTGAGAGTCTCAAAATGGGGGAATAAGGGAGGAGACCATCCCTCATATTGTCTTATGCCCAATTTCTGCCTCCAAAGAAAGAAAAACTAAAAACTGAAAGGCAGAAATGAAATCCACAAGCAGACAGCCCAGCGCCCCAACCTGGGCCTAGTAGTTAAAGATCAACTCCTGACCTAATCGTTTAGGTTATCTATAGATTACAGACATTGTATAGAAAAGCACTGTGAAAATCCCTATCCTGTTTTGTTCTGGTCTAATTACTGGTGCATGTAGCCCCCAGTCACGTACCCCCTGCTTGCTCAATCAATCACAACGCCCTCACATTGCACCCCCTTAGAGTTGTGAGCCCTTAAAAGGGACAGGAATTGCTCTCTGGGGGAGCTCGACTCTTGAGACAGGGGTCTTGCCAATGCCCCCGGCCGAATAAACCCCTTCCTTCTTTAACTCCGTGTCTGAGGAGTTTTGTCTGCAGCTTGTCCTGCTGCACAATGAAGGGATAAATTCCAAAAGAGAAGGCTACACATATTTTTAGATTGACCAGTTTAAAGCATGCATTAAATCACAAGAATTCAATTTGGCCCAGGGTAAGTAAATTTGATCACTCATTATCTTGAGTCCACTTTCTGAAGTTAATCCTTAAGATTATGTGTATTATCTCCGCATTTAGCCAAATCAAATTTCCCCCACCCCCAGAGTATATGTTAATAGCACTGTTTCAGGAAATACCAAACACAAAAGAGATGCCAAATCAAGAGTGTACAAAGCTATGAGTTTCACATGTGAAAAAGAGACTTTGAGAAATAATTTTAAAATATTGATTATCTTGGAATTTTTTTTCAGTTTCTACATTATTAGCTCAAATATCTTAGCATTTGATGAAGCATGGAATTTTTATGATGTCTTCCAGAAGGAACTAAATGTATATAAGTATAGGCATTCTTTTATATATATATACTTTTAAGTTTTGAGATACATTTGTAGAACGTGCAGGTTTATTACATAGGTATACACGTGCCATGGTGGTTTTCTGCATGCATCAACCCTTCATCTACATTAGGTATTTCTCCTAATGCTATCCCTCCTCTAGTCCCTTACCCCCTCCATAGGCCCCATTGTGTGATGTTCCCCTCCCTGTGTCCATGTGTTCTCATTGTTCAGCTCCCACTTATAAGTGAGAACTTTCGGCGTTTGGTTTTCTGTTCCTGTGTTAGTTTGCTGAGAATGACAGTTTCCAGCTTCATCCATGTCCCTGCAAAGGACATGGACTTATTCTTTTTTATGGCTGCATAGTGTCTCATGGTATATATGTGCCACATTTTCTTTATCCAGTCTATCATTGATGGGCATTTGGGTTGGTTCCAAGTCTTTGCTATTGTGAGTAGAAGCACAGGCATTTTTAAGGCCTCTAAAATTAGCAGAAGAAATTTTTTTAAGCAAAAATTATGTAAGAGTGATTAAATATCAATGTACTAAATAAATATGGTTTCTGTTTTATAATCTAAGATTGTGTTTGGAGGTTTGGTTTTAACCACACAATTTTTTAAAAGATGATGTCAATCAGCAAGTATAAAATTTTGCCAATATTTAATATGTAATTTTGAATTGTTGTGTTAAATGCATTCATGTACATAAAACACTTAGTGGAGTATCGACCAGAGTGTAGTCTCATTTCATATGATTGGGTTCTCCTTGCCTTCATATTTTAATCATATTAGCATTATTAAATAATAGCTGCTTTGTTTAAAGAATCTATTGGTATTCTTCAATTAAGAAAAGCTCTTCGGTCTGTAACTCTGCCTTAAATAATATTTGGTACTATACATACAATAATATATATTTTCTAAAGTCTTCTGATGTATAAAATAATGTCATCAATTAGGCAATTATTTTATCATTTTTATCCAGAGTACTGTAATTCCTAAAATGAGCATACACCTAAAAGAGGATTTCTTCATTTCTTAGAGTTGTTGTTTTCCTAAAACTTTGAGCTGATGTCTCCGAGCTGTCCTAGGATCATCTGATGTCCTGGCCACTACCCTGTCCCGATACTGGCAGCTTCTGGGGGACTGGCTCCACAACCCCCCTGTGCATCATCTTTTCTGCTGAGCCACCTCTTCTACCTGACACCTGATTCAAGCACCAAAGCAGTGATGTGACAGGAGCACTCAGGTTTCTGGTGCTGATTCTGTTTCTCTCTCATTTTTATTACATCACTCCACTTTTTTACATCTTTTAGGATTACCCTTTCAAATATTCAGGTAAGGCTAATTCTCTATTGACATATCTAGACACAAAATTTGACTAACGTCGCTTCATTGGACCATTAGTTGTTGATTGTATCATAAGAATCCCACATGATACCCTGTGATCAGGGAAGGTGTGTTACCTCATAGGTGTGTTGACATCCTCCTGACACTTTCCAAACTATTTCTTTTAGACCATAGAGGTTTTAATTTTGATCTTCATTATGCAATGTGAAGTGATCCCTTACAACTAACTTTTGTCTAGAATAGAATTTCTAGTATCTTCCAAAATTCTTGGACTGTGGGACACTGAGTAGGGTTGATATACTTAACCTTTCAGATGCTGGCAAAAGCAGTGGAATAGTCAACCTGCAGAGCCAGTGGGCATGGCTAAGAGCAAAGACATCAGGTTCATCAAAGGGCCTGACATCTTTTTTTTTTTTTTTTTTAACCTGTCTCAGAGCAGCTATATAAATATGAAAGAAGTGTGTGAGACAAAACAAAATTCTGCTTGGGCACAATGGCTCACACCTGTAATTCCAAAACTTTGTGAGATCGAGGCCAATGATCACTTGAGATCAGGAGTTCAATCAAGACCAGCCTGGCCAACATGGTGAAACCCCATCACTACAAAAAATACAAAAATTAGTCAGGCATGGTGGCATGCACCTATAATCCCAGCTACTCGGGAGGCTGAGACAGGAGAATCACTTGGACCTGGGAGGTGGAAGTCACTGTGAGCTGAGATCATACCACTGCCCTCCAGCCTGGGTGACAGATCAAGACTCCAAAAAAAAAAAAAAAACTACTAGAAATAACTGATTTTATCTTTGTCATTTAAGAGAAAACAATACTCTTGGTCAGTTGTATTATTAACCCCTCTCTATATGTATTTATGTATCTATATTTAAACGTTCACTATTTGTTAGTCATGCCAAGGACAGTTGCTTCTGCTTAGTTGCATTCTTTAGCTGGATTCAATTGTAGGTTTAGTGGATGATTTAAAGTGAGCTCTAAAATAGACCAAGTGTAGTACCAAATACACACTCAAGAGTTCCATTAATGCATCAGATTAGGGAAGGCTTTGTAAAGCTTTCTGGAAAGTTTTAAAGCTCTCTGAATTATCATCTTTGTTTTAAATTATCATGTCATGGTGCTTGGTTTACCTGTCATTTTTTTTATTAACTCAAAGATATATATGACACAAATTTATCCCATATGTAAGTGTCAGTGTTTTGGGGATAACATTTAAAAGCAAGATCCATTAATAAAATCACGTTTGGTTTTTGAACTGTATGCAGTAGTTCTTTGTTCGTATGAGCAATTCACAGCTACAGTTTAGTAAAAACTTGGCTTGAGGATGTTCATTTCTGAAAAAAATTACTTAAAATGTGTGAAATTTTATCTCTGTAAGTATAGATGATGTTTCTTTAAAATTGCTGACAACAAACTGCCACAACCAACAGAGGCCTTAGGCCTAAGGAGGCATGGCAAATTAATGTAATGTGGTTTCCTAGATGGAATTCTACGACGGAAAAAATACATTAGATAAAAACTAAAAGAATAGAAATAAAGCCTGGGCTTTAGTTAACAATAATGTTTCAATATTCATTCATTAATTATAACAAATGTGCCATATTGATACAAGATGTTAATATAAAAATTGTGTATAATCATGCACATGAAAACTCTTTGTGCTATCTATGTAATTTTCTGTGAAACTAAAACTGTTCAAAAATAAACATTTTATATTTTTTAAAAATTTCACAACCTAGATCTCTTTGAGATATTCAGGTAGTAAATGCCATTTTTTTATTTTTAAAAATAAAATAGAGCTCATTACAAAATGCTTTTCTACATTGTAGCTGCCTCTCTTAAGATTAAAGTTTATGCCTATTTTTTTAGACACAAAGTATGTCATAAACCCTTTTAACATTAATGATCATCTCCTTTGAGCCTCCTTTTTTTGACACCATTCTCCTCTGCAAATAGGAGTATTATTTTCTGGGGTATCTACCCAAGACCTGAACCTTTCCTATTAGAAATTCCAGTGGAGATGATGGTCGTGGAAAGGGCACAGTTCAATGAACAAGACTTGAATCCTGTCTTGCTCCGAACTAGTGGTGTACCCTTAGGTACATTAATAGAACATCTCTATGAGGTTTTATAGTCTTCACCTCTACAATGAGGCCAATAGTAACTACTACCTCATAAACATATTGTGAAGATTAAATCACACAATAGGGTTTAGAAAACTGCGTGGATCACGACAATCACACAATAAAGACTATTACTATTTCTCCCATGTGGCAGTGTTTAGAAAATCCTTGCAGTAATCCCTGCTAATTTTTTACTTTAGCACATTTTTGCTACAGAATTTACAAGGAATTCATGCTCTCACATTTGGAAAACTAAATTTCCATTAGTGTCATAAAATCAGCTCAAACATTGGCAGGTGGGTTACACAAATAATAAAAGTAACAAGAGAAAGGAAATAATATTAAGAAGAAAAAAGAATAAAAGGAAGAAGGAGGAAGTAGGAAAAATGTATTAAGCTTTTAGAGTGACCATCATTTTACATATAAAAGGGGACTGAATACTTTACCTACATAAGCCTGTAGAATCTTCCCAACATGCTTGTGAGCTAGGCATGATTAATATGCCATTTAAAGTTGGAATAATATGACCAAAACAGTTTCAATAACCTGTCCAAAGACCAAAGCTAATGGTTGATGGGACCAGAATTCAAACTCTACTGTGCTCAACACAGAGCCAAGGTCATATGGTTTGCCTCTGTGTCCACAACCAAAACTCATCTCCAATTGTAATCCCCATGTGTCCAGGGAGGGACCTGTTGGGAGGTGATTGGATTTTCGGGGCCATTTTCTCCATGCTGTTCTTGTGATAGTGAGGGAGTTCTCATGAAATCTGATGGTTTCAAAGTGGCAGTTTCCCCTGCCCTCTCTCTCTCTCTGTCTCCTGCTTCACTGTGTTAAGACATGCCTTGCTTCCCCCTTTGCCTTCCACCATGATTGTAAGTTCCCTGAGGCCTCCCAGCCAAGAAGAACTGTGAATCAATTAAACTTTTTCTTCATAAATCACCCAGTCTCACAAAATACACAAGGGCTCCCCTAACAGCTTGACTCACTAAATGTATCATCTTAGAGTCTTCTATATAGGAATACTGTCTTCATTGTAGATGCCAGCTCTACAATAATACCATGGATTTTGTTACTCTGCCAGTGGAAGCAGGATCTCCTCCCCACACCTACCTTGAGATGAAATACTCATTACACTTATACATATCATGGTGGTCTGTAACTGGAGAGACTTTCTTATAGTCAAATGTGTTTTCTAAATAGGTCAAACATTTAAGATACTAATATTGCCTCCCAGATTTTCAGCTCTTCACTGAATCTTAGCCTTGTAGTTCTTTCTCTTTCTGCTTTATATGGAGTAGGTTTGCTCTTTTACTTTACGTTTTGCTACTGGAGTTTTAAACAAAAGTCAGTAAAAGTTAACTGAGAATATTTTAACACTTTTTGGGAAGAGGTGCAGTCAGGCATAAGATTGTTAAAACATTTTGTAGCTTTGGATTCACTTTTTAAAATGTGTAGTTTGAAGAAGAAGCCTAGGGATTTTGTAATAAGATTATTTGATATATTCATGCTGTGTTTTATTATTCATAACAAAAAGTATATCATCAGTGTGTCTTGAATTTTCTCTCGGATTCTCCACTTCTTTTTCCTTAAAGAAGAGAGAGAAGACCTCATTGCACAACCATTTCAGATGTGAATGTAGATATTAAAGAGCGGCACATCTGTTTCATGCATTAGGGAACTTCTCTTGGGTCTATAAATAAGATCTCCACCAGTTCCATTAAATCCCAAAGTATGAATGGGCTTTTTTATGTCAAGTATGAACAAAATAGCATTTCCCTGGGTGTGGTAGGGAACATTGATACAGTCTTGGAGCTGAACATACTAGTAGATTTCCTATCTATGCCATTGGCTCTGATTTTTTTCCCTTTGGAGCAAGAGTTAGAAGCCAAGAGTAAGATTCTCTTTTCTTCCTGGAAATTCTCTTTATAACAGAATTGAAGTGGTTATTTGCAATTTATATGGAATACAAATGTGCATATGTGTGTGTAAATATATATTTTATTGGTAAAACAATCTTTGGGCTAAAGAAGTTTTAATGAGCTGTTGAAGTTGGGGATTAGCACAAAATTCTTTTTAGGCCTAGAAATCATAGAAGATATTTTATTTTTCGGATATTTCTAAATGATTTTTTGTCTAAAAGGTTTAAAAGGTCCCTGCAAAATAAGTTTCAATATAGAATTAAACACATTAGAATGGGTTTGCAAATATTCATTTCTCTGTATTTTCTTCTCTGAATTTTTCTACATTTTGTTTCTTTATATTTTAATGGATCTACATGATTGAAAAGGCAGAATTCAAAATACTTTGGCCTTGATTTATGTTTTACTAGTTATAATGGTAAAATTTTCATCATACTCCCTGAATAAATAAATAGTATCCAAGTTAAAATATAAACTTGAAGATTATCATTAGGATTTAGATAACATTTCCTGCATTATGAACATAATAACCATATTTTTTATGAGAAAGTTCAGAACTAATGAGATCCACTAAAGATAAAGTCATATTTACTTTCTCCTCCTGTGACCACAAAAAGCAGATAATGCTTTCTAATGAATCCAAGCTATCTATTGCTTGTTATTGCTAGATTTATGCCTTAGCAATGAGAAGCATTGACTCCAGGATTCCAGGTCTCTAAGAAAGCTTCAGAAAGGGGCTTCTTCTTGAGTTTATTGTTACTTCAAGCCACTGAATCTTACTCTCTCTTGTGGGCTCCTAGAGGTGCTAGAAAGAGCTATGCATGGTAGATATAGAAGGTGTATAATGATCATTACATTCCTAAAATCTTCCTCTATAAAAAAAGAAAACAGATTTTTTTTCTTCCACAAAATAGGATATGTGCATTTCACACTCACTCTTCACTATTATTCAATTGATTATAACAAAGCAGTATTTTACATAGAAAGTGTAGTTGGCTTCACTGGTTGGAGGAATTTTTGTATGCTTTGGTCTTTCCAGGTCCTTAGCACAACTTCAGAGGATCAAAGAAAAGCTCTCTTCTGGTATCATTTCATCTTTGAAAGAACATTCTATTTTTCTTTATGGTGATTCAAATCAAATAATGTTTAACTGATGTGTTATATTTTAATTCCATAGTTATATTATATAAGGTTACGCAAATGTTGTTTTCATTGAATATTTTTGTCCTATTCTTTCTCATGTAATAGCTAATGTTTTCTTAACAAAATGGCAAGTCCATATATAATAATGCCACTAAATACCTAATGATTAAACAGGACTAGTAGTTAAAATAATTATGAATATTTGGCAGATAATAAGGGAGAAATGAAGCCACATTCTAGAAACAAATATGTTTGTCACAGTGAATGCTATGAGTTTGTACTGAATTTTTTAGTTCTGAAACCAAAAGACAAATATCCTATTCTTTAATTGAAACTGAGCTATATTGAAGACAATGATTAGTTAATGACCGGGTCCCCAGACGCAACTATCAATAGAGTATGAAGCAATTAAGAAAAATACCAGGATTTATAGAAAATGTCAATGTTCCATGAAATGTCACTCAATTGTATATTTCTGGGAGGTCAGACACTTAATTCCTTTCACATATGGTGCATTTTATCTGTGTTGAATTTTTAGTGCACCAGATACAAACGGAGTTAGCTTGCATTAACATGGCTCCTTAAATATTATTACTCAGCATGACTACATGATAAAAACTAATCTCTCTTTTTACTAAGCATATGTGCTTTCTTCTATGGAAAGCAGCTGTGACTAATTCAGTCACATCTAAGAGTAACTGCCACCTGTCAAAAGTATTTGAATCCATTTATTCTTCCACAATTAGAACATTCTATTGACTTTTTGCTATCTAAAGCAAGGTATAGTTCTGCTTTTATGAAACCTAAGTTATTAAAATTATAGTTTAATGTGTTATTATTATAATTTTGTATCCACCAAATACAAGGAAAACAATTCAAGAAAAAATAAAATTATTTCATGAAAAGCAGTTACTACTTACTTTATACAAATACAAACATGTGTATTATGTTTGTGCATGCATGTAAGGTTATGTTTATCAATTAGCATGCAAATGAATTTCTTCAAAAATGATTTAAAAATTATTAAAATCCACAAGCACTGCCTCCACTGAACCATGCAAAATGAGGGGCAGATGTGCACTGCACAAATCTGGGGCCAGACAAGTGGCTTCCATGAGGTAATTTCAGAATTTGGGGAGTTCGATGCAAATAGATTCACTTCCCATGAGCCAGTGCCTCTTACATACCTACATCACTGGTCCAAGGTGGATGGTTGAAAACTTCTTTATCTTTATATCTAAGAACATGGAGTCCCGTGTCCCAAGAGCAGGGGATAGTAGAAATGCAAATGTAAATATGCATATGTAAAATCCCCTATCTTTCTCCCTCATATACTTCTCAGGCAGTTATTACCCTTTGGTGAGATTTCCCAGACAGTCCTCTCACAGCTCTGTATCTCTTTCTACCCATGAGGTTTGGGGTGGGAGTGGAGAAGGAATGAGAAAGTGGAAAACTGATAAGGGGTTTTAGCAGCGAGGCTGGGGTAATCAGTGGATGTGTATTAAAGTGTCCCTCTATAAGTGAACCAGCTTCAGATCATTTCTGCCTGATTAATGAGAGCTCAATAGCACCTGGCCACAACCTCAACCACGTTGCTACCTTGAGACAGCACCTTGTCATCTGTGTAGGATAATGTGTGGGCAGCTTTATCATAATAGATGTCATTCAAAGGAGGGACAACCAAAAACTGAATGCTGGGCCGGGCGCGGTGGCTCAAGCCTGTAATCCCAGCACTTTGGGAGGCCGAGACGGGTGGATCACGAGGTCAGGAGATCGAGACCATCCTGGCCTACACGGTGAAACCCCGTCTCTACTAAAAAATACAAAAAACTAGCCGGGCGAGATGGCGGGCGCCTGTAGTCCCAGCTACTCGGGAGGCTGAGGCAGGAGAATGGTGGGAACCCGGGAGGCAGAGCTTGCAGTGAGCCGAGATTGCGCCACTGCACTCCAGCCTGGGCGACAGAGCGAGACTCCGTCTCAAAAAAAAAAAAAAAAAAAAAAACAACAACAAAACAAAACTGAATGCTGCCTGCGTTGCAGTCTTGGTTCAGTTTCCTAAACCCTTCACCAGAGGAAAAAAAAAAATAGTGTAAATGATTAACTTCTGCGACTAGCATAGATACTGAACAGATACGTGTTGGGTGTATAGTTCATTCACATACTAATAACTGACAATAGTCCTCGAAGACCTAGAGTTTATTTATCATTATTGCACACCCTGTGGAGAATACAAATGAAATAAGAACAAGCCAGCAAGCGTTGATTATTGCTACAGAGTTTGACTTACGTATATTACAGTACATTCATTTTAATCCTGAGTGTGTTAAAAAAAAAAAAAAAAAAAAAAAATCCATGGCAATCCTACCTTTGCTTTTTTTTTTTTTTTATTTGGAAAAAGAACAAACTACAACTAATAAATAGAGGAATGTCATTTCAAAAGAGTTAAACCATTTCCTAATAAGATATGTGAGTAATTTATTATTTTCTTTATAAGAAAAAATAAGCTTAAATAGCTGAATTTTAATTTTAAAATAGTGCCTTATAAACTTTAAAATAACTAGTAATTTTCCTCCATTCCTTTACAATATACTATAAGATGTCTAAGTAGTTCACATTCATAGATAATTCATCACTGAAGAAGTGCTCTCATATAACAATTGAGGAGTATTAGCTATATCTCACCATTAACAATGTGGACAGGCTGATTCTATTTTAATCTACAACAAATACTTATTTTTAAATCTACATATTTGAAATTTTTATGTCAAAACTACGTGGATGAACATGTATAGTTTTATACACTATCGTTTTAAACCTATAGTGTATAAAACCCTATTATTTATAGGTTGACCAAATAATTCACAGCAGGAAAAATTGGTATTATTGAAAATAAGCTATTACTTATAATGTAAAAGCAAAAATTGCTGCAATCAATAAATAACCACAATCAATTTAAGTTAACACGGAATGCACTGATAGCATATGATCTTTTTAAAATAGAGGAATTCCAACTGTTTTTTCTACACACAGACTGTATGGCAGTCAGAGGTCTTAGAAGATTATGAAAATACTTAGGAACTCTTTGTAATGTATTAAATTTTGTTATGACTACTAGAATTTAGTAACCTTTAAAAGGGTCATAGATAGCTTTTAGTTGTGCATACAACCTGTAGTCTATTGATCTGTTAATCATTTAACAATAAGGATTTAGGACATTGGGAGGGCTTCTGACCACACTACTATTCATGCCCTGAAAACCGCCTCGTGGAGGTGGCAGAATAATAATTCATGATTCAGTGAGTGTAATTTATATGTTGGTATATGTCAGTCACAATACACTGAATTTTTTGCGACATTTTTCAGAGCAGTAACTCAGTAACTATAAAAAAGTGAATTCTAAAGAAAACAAAAGAGTTGAAGGAAAACAAGATGTTTTATAGCTGGAACTGCTGCAGAGCATAACCCTCTCTGCTTGATGGTTAGCAACTGAAACACAGTTTTGACTGATACTTCTTTTGGCCATCTTCTTTGTAAATGATAATGACAAACCATAAAATAATTTTTAAAAAGAAAAGAGAGGAAAGGACATTTGGTCTTTCTTTCAGTAGTTAATCATGGGAAAGCTAAGGAAGGAAGCCTTCCTGTGTGGAGGAAATGATGTGGTTCAATTGCCCTCTCTCTCTCGGACACCCCTCTCTCTGGGACTAGCTGAGAACAAGTAGGGACTAACCAGTTTTGGCAAAAGAACTGTCACAAGCCAGAAGTGAAACAAAGGTCCCTACTTATAAGGAAACAGAAAGAGATGAGTGACCTAAGACCTAAACTTCAAAGCAGTATCTTTGGAGTATTTTCCAAGGAAAATCAGGCAAGTTCTGAATAAAACGACTCATTTATTTCCTCCTCCTGTCTTCGGATTGTCAAACTTCAGTATGTTTGAACATCACTTGAAGTAGCTTACTAAAATGCAACAATGCTGCTATTTTATTAATTGAGGCAGAATGCTCATACTTGTTCCCCAACTGATGCTATCAAGAGAGAAGAAGGGTCGATGAACTACACTTTGAGAAACATTCCCGCCTCTCTCTACCCTCCTTCTTTGGGAGATCACCTCCCTCTTGCTTCACAGGGAGAACTGAAGCAATCAGAGTAAAGTTGCCTAAACTTCTCACTCTATAAAAATATTCACATTTGCAGCCATCCATTCTTTCTGACTGTCTAGATAGGGGCAATGTGACCTTTGTTCTGTTCAAGACCAATCTGCTCTCCTCTCTCGCAAGCACTCTTATTTGCAGAGGGTCACCGACATGAATTTATACCCTCTCTTTCTCTGTCTCCCAGTTGTTGGTTTTCCGTTGGCTTTTAAACATCCATATCCTCCACCTCAACATTTCATCCCTTGATTATCCTCTGTTCATCCTTTAATCTCTCTCTGTCTCTCTGTTTTCATTTGCACATTTGGAAAACATTTACCTACGCTCATTGCCTCTATTACTTTGTCATTCATCAACTCCTCTTCCCCCTTTTCCTGGCTTATGTCAATGTATCCTCTAAAACTCCTCTCTCTAACAAGACCTGTTAGCTCCATGTCATCACTGCTTTGGAAACTTTTTAGATCAAACTTATTGGATTTCTTAAGTTTACCTCTCTCCTTTTCTTGATGTATTGTTTTCTCTTGGCTTTCTTGGCATTTAAACCAACAAACAAACAACATGGTTGTGCTTCTGTCTCAGAAGAGTCTTTCAGTTTTTTTTCTGAGTCTCTCAGGCCAATTGTCTTCCTGTTACACAATTATTCAACATCAAGGATCCTCTTAAACTTTTTTCACTGCTTGTTTTAAACCCTATTTCTATGTGGTCTCATTAATACAGTTCTGTATATGCTAACAAGTCCCAAAGGTACATCCATTAGCTTGACTTGTTTTCTTAGTTTTCAGTCTAAATGGCTACTTGTCATTCCTTACACATATATCACAGATACCTCAGACTTAGTAAGTACAACGTTACACTCATGATCTCTTCCCTGCTTTATAACTGTGAGTATTTGATATTTTGTTTCTCATTATATGACCAGAAGGTACCAGTTGTTCAGGCCAGAATTCTGAGAGTCATCATTTACTTCTCTATTAATATAATCCCCACCCTCATACAAATAATAAATGCTGTTAACCTACATCATAAATATGTTTTTAATTCACTTATTTGTCTCTTATCTCTACTCACACCCACCACTGCCATCTAGGCCAACTCCATTTATTGACAAGATGAATACAACTGTATTTTCATAACTGTCTACCTGATATCAATTATTGTCACCTTTCAACTTATTTTCCCTATCTTTGACCAATGACCTTACCAACATGAAGTTTGTTTGTGTCATTCTCTGGTTTTAAAAAGAAGTCATAAACTCAAGTGTGCCAAGACCCAGGCCAACATATGAGTGAGTTGAGGACTGCTGAACTTGAGATTTTATGGTATCCTCTCTAAAGGGGCAGACACTACTCAACTTTGGCTGATTGTTCCACATGGAAATACATGGTCAGTGTTTCCTGGCCATCTAGTTTTTTTTCAAGAGAAGAGGTACTTATTTGTTCTTTTCTAACAATAACCCACATATAATTATTTGTTTAATATCTTCATTCCCTACTGTACTCTCAGCACCATGAAAGCTGGGGCCTCAGCTATCTTTTTTCACTGCCTGGCACATAGCATGCATTCAGAAAATATTTTTTTCAACAAGTAAATGCGTGAGTCAAATCAAGAGAAGAACAGAGGAGAAAGTGAACCATATTGCCTACAATGGCCAAAATATTGGCTAACATAACTGAATCATTTTGAAATTTTTTATATTTTTCAGAGACGGGGTCTTGTTCTGTCCCCCAAGCTGGAGTGCGATGTCACAATCATATCTCACTACAGCCTCGAACTTCAGGGCTCAAAGGATCCACCCACCTAAGTCTCTGAAATACAGGAATGAGACATCGTGCCCAGCTTTTATAACTGAATCTTGAAAAGTGAATAGGATTTTCTCAGTTACACATTGTGAGGAAGTATACTTTAGGCTGGAAACGAACATGTGCAAATATACAGTTGTATGAAATCATATGATCCATTAAGGGAACTCTAAGACATTTGGCGCTGATGAGATATGGTCAAGGGATGGGGTAGCTGCAGATTGAAACAGTGAAGCCCCAGAGAGCCCAAGTGGGTTGGTTATGCCGTATCTCAGTATTTGAACTCCATCTGATGAGTTAGAGCACCAAGGATTCACCTTTTAAAAAGATAATTGCAGCGACCTTTTAAAGAATGAATTCTAGGAGAAAGAAGCCGAAGAAGGAATGCTGCTTAAGAAACTATTACAGTTACTCATGTAGAAAACGATGAAGGAATTAGTTGAAGAAACAGCATGGAATTGGTGGAGGTGGATTTGAGAGACATTTAGGAGTAGAATCCAACAGCTCTACAAGCCGCCCCCTTAGCACAACAGCCACATTAGTTATTTGCTATTCTTAGATAAACATTGCATTTTGTTGCCTCTGTGTGTCTTTTCAAGCTACTCTCTACATCTGAACTGGATTTGTGTTACCCAGGAAGGGTAAGAAATATAACTTTATTTGTTCTTTAAAGTTTTGGCTCTCAAAGTGTGGTTTCAGAACCAACAGCAATGACCTCGCCTGGGAGCTTATCAGAAATGCAGAATCTCAGGTCCCATCCACACCCTAATGAATCAGAAACTGCATGTTGACACGATCCTCAGGAGATTCATACACACACTAGAGTTTCACAAGCCCCGTTTAAATCTCAGCTTAAACCTCACTTCATCCAAGAAACCCTTTTTGGTTTTCCTGATCTTTCTGATCCATTAAAATAAATAAAGCTGACTTGTATTATGTTTAACAGTTTCTAGGTATCAGTTTCAATTATATCATGGTTATTTATACATGTGCCATTTGCCTTTTACTCCTTCCTAAATTATTAGCTCTAGGAGGCAGGAGCAGATCCCAATCTCATTGGTATTACTCATAGCTCCTATTCAAGCCTTGACTTCTGATAGGCTTTCCCCAGGAGCTAGTGATGGCAACTTCTCTTGCTTCATTTGGCAGGCAAGTTGAGTCTCCAAGTCTTATGATAATGCCTGCTGCTGATTTCCTGACTTTCTTTGTCCATCCCTTGATAATGATTTCTTGGCTTTAGTAAAGCACTGTCCATGTTTAATTGGTTAAATTCCTCTATTTGTATTTGGAAGTGTTAGAGATGCAAAATTTCTTCTTTTAAAAAACACAAAGGATCTAGACAATCTTATAAGGGACTTCTTAGAAGTAGTCTTCAAAATGTAATATTTTGCTGAATTTTGGTAATATTGGCCTGAAAGAAATCTCGTTCAGAGCTCACCATACTGACAGCATGACTGAAAGCAATTAATACATTTTTCTATCATAAAAACATTGAATTTCCTGTGGCCAATGTGATATAACCAGCACCCTTCTGAATTATTTTCAATTTGTTTTATGTTTAAAATTTTAGGAGAAAATACAGCATTGTAGACTAGGCTAAATTTTACATATAATCCTGTGAAATTCTCCTTTTTTTGGATGGCATATTCAGTTAAGTTTCTTTAAAAAGTGAGTCCCTCACAACATCATTCTCTCTTAAGCAGCAGCATGTACTTTGAATGGTTTGGAACTAAGTGTTTTAGATTTAAAAAAAAACACAACAGTCTTTCTAAAATAACATGCAGCTAACAGCTGGAAAAAGGGTAGTGAAGCGGTAAACTGTCCATTAAGTTTAAAGAACAACTTGGCTAAAATCCTTCCTTCCCATTAAAATCACTGAGTGTACCTTCAGAATTTATGTAACCGTACTTAGTGTTTCTGTTAAGCCCATTTATTGTTTTTTCATTTCTAATCTAGACTAAATAATTAATCCATGTCAATTTAGAATTGCTCCTACTTTTTAAAGGTGTATGTTAGCCTATTTTTAGTTTCCATGAGAGTTAGTAATAATGAATTTTCAGAAAGTAAAAATAATGAGGCTTTCTGGAAGAAACCACCGGATATGTTACAAGTTAGCAAGGTGTGCTTTCAAGTTTAAAATTATTCCACTGTGTTTCTTGTGAGGTTTCTAAAAAATCAGATAGAACTTTAAGTGACATTCAGAGTGGAGGAAAGAGGTGAGGAGAAAAGGAAGTAGCATCCGTTATTGGGGATTTGAGTAATTCATCGAGTGATTCAAATGTAGTAATTGTATTACCATTTTCTCTGATATGGTCCAAAAGCAAAGGTCAAGGTCGCTACACTTGTGTCCTTCACCTAATGCCACAGTCAGTTTAGAAAACTGTGCTTTAACTTACAATGATAACATCAGAGTGGATTTAAAACTCAGATCCACCTATAGGTTTGAGACTCATTAGATTTATCCCTGTCTGGCCAGGCGCTGTGACTCATGCCTGTAATCCCAGCACTTCAGGAGGCCAAGTCAGGGGGATCACTTCCGAGGTCAGGAGTCCGAGAGCAACCTGAAAAACATGGTGAAAATCTGTCTCTACTAAAAATACAAAAATATTAGCTGGCTGTGGTGGTGCACACCTGTAATCCCAGCTACTTGGGAGACTGAGGCAGGAGAATTGCTTGAACTCAGGAGGCGAAGGTTGTGGTGAGCCAAGATTGCACCATTGCACTCCAGCCTGGGCGACAAGAGCAAAACTCCTTCTCAAAAAAAAAAAAAAAAAAAAAAGAAAGAAAGAAAAAAGAAAATAAAACATCATTTCTCAAACTTCTGTCTCCTTTATAGCTGCTCTTTGAAGATAATGGATATTTTTTGTATGCCTTCTATTTTCTATATATCTTCTTGCCCCATTCTACTCTCTGCTGCCCCCTTCATTTTCTGTTTTTTTTCTTTTTCTTTTCTTTTCTTTTTTTTTTTTTTTTTGTGCAGTGGCTTAATCTTGGCTCACTGCAGTCTCTGCCTTTGGGGTTCAAGTGATTCTCCTGTCTCAGGCTCCTGAGTAGCAGCATTAGAGGCCCCCGCCACCATGCCTGGCTAATTTTTGGATTTTTAGTAGAGACAGGGTTTCACCATGTTATCCAGGCTGGTCTCGAACTCCTGACCTCAGGTGATCCACCTGCCTTGGCCTCCTAAAATGCTGGGATTAAAGGCATGAGCCACCATCCCCAACCCTTTGTTTAGTTTTGTCCATTTGTTTTATGTTTAAAATTTTATGAGAAAAAATAACACTGTAGACTAGAACTTTTTTTCTTTTCCTTGCTTTAGGTTTTCTGAATTTCTGGAAACTATCAGCCATTATTTATTTGAATATTGCTTCTGCCACATTTTCTATCTCTTCTAACTGTGGCACTCCAATTATATGTATTTTGAAAGTTTCATGCAGATTCTCACTTTTTTTATGATCTGTGCTGTTTCATTTATTCCTTTTTTTTTTTTTTTTGCATATGTTTCTGTTTGGGAATTTTTGTCCTAACATGTCATTTATTTCAAAACTAATGTATATAGTCTTATATTAAAGCCATCGTTGTATCAATCTTAGATATTCTATTTTTAGTTTTAGGATGCCCATTTGAAACTTTTTTATTAAATCCAAATTTTGGTCAAAATTATCCATCCTTTCATTTATTCTTTCCATTCTTTTTCTAAATTTTCTCGCTTGTATTATTTCTATAGTTACCAGCCCTGTTATTTTCACAGTCATTAAGTAAAGTCCACATTTTATTATTCAAATAACTGGGTCTTCTATTTCCATTCTCTGTACTAATTTTGGTCATGTTTCCGTTTATCATTTTGACTGATAATTTTAATATAATGCACAATATGGTGTGTAAAAATCGTGCAGTCTTTGGATGATCTTATCTTCTTCCACAGAAGGTTCTCTCTGAATTCAGGCAGGCAGCTGAAGGAGGAGCAGGTCTCCCTAATCCAATTAAGGATTGAGCTGAGACTAGATATTTTTTTTGCAGTTTGGTGAAGTTCACTTAAATACTCTTTCAATTTGCTGTAAAGAGTTAGATCTCCAAGAATCACTACTGAGATCCTGAAATGTTTATTAAAACTCTCTTTTTATGATCAGATCTGAACACCAATTTTAGCTTCTTAGTACTAAATATTTCATAAAACTTAACAATTTGGCAAATGTCTCAGAATGACAGGCCTTCAGCCCATCTCTCTCTATTTTTTTTCTATATTGTCTAGGCACATCAATTTCTGACTATCTTGGTGGCTCTAAACTCTAAAGTTCTGGTTTCTTAAGCTTATCTCTTGCTTGATGTCTTTATAGTTCTCATTCCAGAGGAGAGTGGAGCAACTACCACAAAAGCCCTTAAGAAAGAAACAGATTACAGATGTACTCAAATCAAATTGGCTTACTTGCCCATATTTTTGTTTTTTATGGATGTTGGCCCCTTAAGTCCTAGTTGCCTCAGCAATTCTCTAGAGCATTTACATATGAATTTGTGTATAGGTGTGTATAATTTATAAAGAATCGTGGCACTTTTATATGCTGTAAGCTATCCCATCCTGGCCAAAACCATGGGGATATAAATAGATATGAAAACATATAGGTGATTCCATGCACTGTTTTTTTTTTTTTTTTTTTTTTTTTGAGACGGAGTCTCGCTCTGTTGCCCAGGCTGGAGTGCAGTGGCCGGATCTCAGCTCACTGCAAGCTCCGCCTCCCGGGTTCCCGCCATTCTCCTGCCTCAGCCTCCCGAGTAGCTGGGACTACAGGCGCCCGCCACCTCACCCGGCTAGTTTTTTGTATTTTTAGTAGAGACGGGGTTTCACCGTGTTAGCCAGGATGATCTCGATCTCCTGACCTCATGATCCGCCCGTCTCGGCCTCCCAAAGTGCTGGGATTACAGGCTTGAGCCACCGCGCCCGACCCCATGCATTGTTTTTAAATAAGCACAGATGTAATAAGGTAGAGAATTAAGAAAATAAATACAAATATATTATTGTATACTTAGTTGCAGATGATACAATATTTTTATGTATTAGGAAAAGTCAAAGAAAGAGAATGGAAGTTCATTTGACTTTTGTTAAGCACAAATATTATGCAAGATTGACACAGTAAAATAAAATTTGAACCTTAATATACTCATAGGATATACTACTAGAAGATTTATGATAGGATGACTCAACATTTCTACATACCTTCTTCAAAGACGTTATTGTTTATCAACAATTTTTAGCTTGGAATAATTACTACTAAATTCGAAAAATCCAGTAGCAGGTAAAATTTGACACTAAGTTTATAGTAAAATGTGTTCTAAGAAAAATAATATTCTTAACAAATAGTTTTATTTCTGTAAATGTAGATGTTATTTCAATAATGAAAAGTAGAATATTATAAAATGAACTAAAATGACATAAACAAGTAATCAAATGCATGCAATGGAAATGATTCAAATCTTTACAGTGGATGAAGCGCTCAGTGTTTCATTTGGAAATTTTGGGGTCAGGTTTAACAGTACTGCATAGGGAAAAAAGAGCTCAAGCCTTATTTATTTTAAGGACTTCTGAAATTGACTTTGAAAAACACTTACATTGAAACTCACGCAAAAAGGAGCATGTAGTAGTTTACACTATTGCATGGCTTTAGAAATTATATAGCAATTTTCCGTTTTAAACAGCTTTAAAGAACAAATTCACTAAACTACAAAATGTTGGAATCACCCTAGTTAACAAAGGACATGTATGTTTATGGAATACTAAATTAATATAAGAAAAGAAAGAACTGACCTTACCTTTGTAAATTAAATTCGGTAAAATTAAAATTTGAGTTACGTACACTCTTGATACACTGTAGCCATTTCAGATGTATAAATTATTACTTGTTATTTTTTCAGTTGTTTCATTAATCAGTTTTACACAAACTATATGCAATAAAATGTTAAAATTACTTAATTTTTAAAAAATGTTAGACTTTATAAGTTATCAGAGTTTCACACTACTTAGCTAAATTTTGATGTTTTTATTGATATCTGGCTTTTGTTGTTGTTTTGATTTTAATATATGAAATGAAGCAACTTGCTTTTCCATGTTTTGCTTTGAGTTTATAGGGCTCATAGCTATGATGTGAGTAATTCAACAATTTTTGTCCTTACACATTCTTTTTACTGAAATGTCTCTCTTTAAGTCTCCAACCAGAGGAAAAATTAGGTAATTACAGAATTTTTTCTTTTGTTTATATTAGAGGAATGTGTGAACAAAATAAATATTTCTCTCGTATCTTTTTCTTTGCTTTTTAAAATACAAATGTTTCATTCTTTTTAATATCCATTTCAGTGAAAATGGTTAGTCCTCACATTGTGATAATTTTTTGTTTTGTTTTGTTTGTAATCATTCTTTAGTTCTGGGGAAAATTCTAATTTCTGATGGAATGTTACTTATGGCATTGATTTTACAGTAGAATACACACGTTTTAAAGGTTTCCTCTGCCTTAATCATAAAGAAAGGAAACTTTACTTATTTATGCTAAAACTAAGAGTCATAAAAATAAGATGACTTGATCAATTTTAAGAGCAAATGAGAGGTAGAAACAGAAGGAGGAGGGAGATAAAACAGAACATGCTTCATGCTAGTGCCTTGGAAATATTAGCTAGTTAAATCCCCTGATATTCCTGTAAAATAGATTCTTCCCATTTTACAGGTGAAAACACTGGATCTCAAATCCAAGTAAGGTGACAATGACAAATGTATGTTATTCCACTGTTGTGAAATGTGTAAAGATTTTCTTTTTACTCTTACTTTTTATTATGGAAAATTTCACGTGTAAAGAAGCTTAAGAACTCATGGGAATACAGACAACAAATATCAGTGCAGATAATTACTTGCTTGCGTTGGCTTTACCCATCCTGATGTTACTCTAATAATTAGGAGCCTGATTAGCACTGTCACTGTGGTGTACTAGACAAAGAGAGTTTTCTACATTAGTGCCTGAGGGAAGCTTCATCTGTTCGTAAGGTCCTGCATTCCTTTAACCTTCAGAGACAAAAATTCAGTCTCATTTTCTGCTTTGCTCTGGAGATCCAATCTTTCAATAGGTCCTTCTTCCCAGGCGTCTGTGGAAATCCCAGGAAGGACTTCCGTTTGCCACACAACCCTCTGCTCTCTTGCCCAGCTGTTTGCCTCCAAACAACTCTCCTTCTCTACTCCAGTTCATTACTTTTGATCTGGAGACCAGCATTCTTAGACTGTCTCTGTTCCTTCTTCTATAACTATTTTATCCAAGCTATGGATGCAAGCCTTTGATTTCTCACAATTAATGCAAGTTCAGGCCATAACATCAAATAAAACTTTATTGCAAGAGAGAGAATTTAAAATCAATTGCTGAGCATGTTGCTTTTTGAGCTCAGAATCCCTGTGGGAATACACAACCCTCTCCAGCTGGAGCAAACCTCTGTATTTTAAGAAAGATTGCCAGGTAAAACACAAAATGCCCATTTCCATTTGAATTTTATAGAAACACAGAATAGTTTTATAGTATAAAAATTATCAAACTATCAGGATATATTTATAATAAAACCGGAACATACTTATGCCAAAACACTAGGATATACACTAAACGATACATTTTAAAATGTGATGCTTATCTAAAATTCAAATTGCACTGGGCAGCCTGTATTTTTATTTGCTAAATATAGTAACTCTAGTTTCCCTAACCATAGGAGAGTACTGGACTAAGTCTTCCCCTTCCAGAGTCTAGGCCTCGAATTTCTCCAATCTTTTCTTTTTATCATTAGATCTATTACTTACAGCATCAGTGTAGTTTTGCTTAGTTTTTGTTTTTGTTTTATGTTTTGTTTTGTTTTTCTAACTTTTTTTGGGCGGGAGGAACTAGCATCAAAAGCGCTAGATTCTGACTCTTGCTCTTTTTGCGAGTCTTTGGACATGAGGATGATCAAGGAATCCTTCTCAACTTCTTTTCATTCCTATTAGAATTCAGCTCAAACAGTAAGTCCTGCCTTGCATGGTGGCTGTGATAATTAGGTGAGAAATCAAGGGAGAAGGCATTCAGAAAGCATAAATTCTGACCGAACTATAGAGAAATACATACAGCTCATATTGTCTTTCTTTTAGGTTATGTTTTACGTCATGTCGTTTCATGGGAACGTCATGGGGGAGAATCTGTAAACCACAGCCAGATGGTAAAAGAGCAACCACCAAGGAGGGTAGACAACTTAGTCTTTGGTCTCTGTTCTCTCTGGGTATCTTTCTGTGTCTACCTGTCAGCCTGGACCATGGCATCTCTTCTAAACGGAATCTCAAATACTTCTGATTGGGGTTATCCAAGTCATCTGCCCTCCTATGTTTCTGTTCAACATTGTTAACCTAATGTTTAATTATGTCTTCAGGCCCCTAGTCCTTACTCTTGGTATTTGGCATCACCTGATCTTACTTCCCGATCATTTTCGTGGTTTTTGTTTGTTTCTATTTCTGGATGCGTGTGTGTGCTTGCTTTTCCTCCAGACTATTTTCATATCATTTGAAATCTAATGCCCGCCCCCTCCCCCCCATTCTCAGTGGTATTAAAAGAAGTACTGTGTCTCTTCTCTCCAATGTTTAGAAAGGTCTTTCCAAATCATTTCGCCAAATTTTGCCTTCTCTAAAGATTTTGAATGTTTATTATCCTTCTGAAACGCTGGCATATTCCTGAAGCTAACTGATATCAAATGTTATGTAAAATCTGTGAAGCTGTTCTTAGAAAGCAGTATTTATAAACTGTACGTAAATATGGAGCTTCAGCTCAGAGAGGGCTCCGTATACCTCTGCCCATTTCCATGGTTCCCATGCGATGTGCTTTTGGATTTCAAGACAGTACTCCAAAGCTAACCATTCATTTGGGCGTAGAAATGTATTTTCTGATAGTGCGGATGTTGTCAAAACAACTAGAGTAAAGCATTTGATTGAGTGCTGCTATGAGGACACCCCCAAGAAATTTGGCATTTATGTGATATTCCCCTTCTTCTTAGGAGAATAATATCTTCCAAGACTTTAATTCCAACGTACTTATCAGGTGATAAAAGTGTTTTTTGTTTATAGCATTGAGTGCTAATAAAATTCTTCAAATAATTTAATTGAATGCCTTAAAATCTATGGATCTAATTTCTGTTTGTGGTTGTTGAATATGCATAAGCTTTCAAAATGGAGCTATTTTTTAGAAAAATAGTTCAAGTACTGAAGTACTGTGAGAAATGTTATTTCTTTGGCTGGACTGCCTCCCTGTTGCTGAGTGGTTGGTATACACGTCATGCTATCAAATCCTATCATTCTCCCATGCTAAGAAAAAAAGGTCAGACATCCAATAAAATAATTTGGCAAACCCAGCTTACATGTTCTGTGAAAATAAAATCAGTTTCCACAATCAATTATTTGAAAGGTCACTTAAAAAATTCTGCTTTCATTAATATTTTAAACTATTTCGTTTTAGTTGGGGGAAGAAAGGAGCAATGTCATTCTTTGGAGACTTAAGTAAATAAATGACATTTCAGTGTATAAGATTAAGAGTCATTCCTACCCAGTTTAGTTTTTACTCTGTAAAGTTTGTATGGCAATAAAATTTTCTCTATTTTTCTCATTCCATTTTTTTAAGTGGAATGCAGTATTTTAAAGAATTGAATAAATATATCAGAATTCCATATCAATATTTGTTGGCATAATTAGAAAAAGGAGAAAAAAATTGCCAAATAAAATATAGTTTGCCTAGTTAAATTTAAATTTTATATAAACAATACTTTAAAAAAATTATATCCCTTGTAATATTTAGAACACACACTAAAAAAAATCATTGTTTATCTGAAGTTCAAATTTCATTGGATATCCTATATTTGCTAAATCTGTTAACAGTAGAAAGAAGATAAAGCAGATGGTGAAGTAAAAAAAAAAAAAAAATTGAGGTATTATCATGAAGTTTTGGACAGTACACTTGTAATTTAGACTAGAACTCTACTTTCATTAGCCACAAAGCAAGGAAGATACTTAGTTCCTGTGTCTTCACAGAAGAAGTTACTACATTCCATGAACAGGGCCAAGATTCTGCTTGAATTTTATAGGTAAAAGAGATGCAGAGAGATTAAGAAACTTGCCTAAGCTAGCAAGTGGTACAGTTAAGATTACCCTTTCTGACTATCGTCAGTCTGTCTCCAAACCTCTCTAATTGTTTCATCCCCAAGGAAAGGATTGGCAAATACCAGACAGTTGTTCACTGGCAAAGTTCTTCATCTGACAAGTGATCATGATATCCCAATCTTGCATTGTCACTGTAAAGGATGGCTAAAAGATATGAATATATGCCAAAACATAAATGGGAGTCACTTGACATTAACATTTGTTTTCTTTATTAAGCATGTAAGTTTCTCTGAATTGCTGGGATCATGACAGGATTCAGAAAGCAGGACTTGGTACTAAGAAAACGAGAGGTCAAGGAGATAGTTTTGAATCTTTTATGGAGAAAGGCACTGAATAATGTTAAAAGAAACAAGGAGAGAAATGCATCCTTGTTTTAGTGTATGATCCATAGCCAAACAAAACGAAATTTCAAGTATTTCATGAAAAGCTGTAGGGCTAGAGATCTTAAAATATTTTTAATGAGAGAGAAAGATAATTTATGTTAATAGGTCTAATGTTACTAATTTTAGGTGTGCATATGAATATTAGTATTGACGTTACTTATATTTACTGTTCTGTTGTCAATTTGTATTCATTATGGCTCTCAAAGTTTTATCCCTAATTTTGTTTCCTAAGTCTTTTTTAGTCTCCTATAATAAGAGTAGTAGTAGCTGCCATTATATGAGAGATTCTGTACAAGCACTTGACTTGCTGGCTCTTGGAAACTTAAGAACATGTTTATTAGGAGTACATTTGTGTTTGTATTTAGTTTCCCTGTTTTAGTTATGGGTAAACTAAAGGCCAGTGGGTTTAGAAAAGCACTCAAGGTCACACAGCTAGTAAGGGAGTAGCGAAGTTGGAACTCAAGAGCCCTCGCTTTCCTTTTATGTTGTACTATTCTGCTTCTAGTCATGTCTTAACTGTATTAGTTATTATGATTGATGAGTACCTGGGTTAAATTGTCAAATCAATGCTGAAAAATCTCAACTGTCACTCCTAGATTTAAAAGCATTTTTTTTTCTGTGCAATTTGAAACCCTTAGAGTCTCTCCGGTTTTAGGGTTTTGTAGATTTCTGTCTCACTTTTCTGAGTACTTATTTTAATGGCCTTTCTGATTTTAATTTTAATTTAATTTAACTTAATTTTGTTATGTTGCCTAAGGGGAACACTACTTCTGACTTGAAGTTTTCTGGAAGTCCTGATACAACTTTGACTCTTGTCATTTTAAAGGAAAAAATGGCAGCATACTAAAATGGTAAATGGAGAGGCCATGTTTTTCGAGTGACACCATTAGAGTACAAACTAGCCAGACACATCTAGGTATGGTGAGCAAGCATTTGAGCCACACAGGAGGGTAAGCCCTGTCCATGAGATGCACTCATGTGAGCCCTGGATTCAGCTGCTCAGCTTGGCTTCAGTATGGGTTCTTCTTAAAAACCAACCTTACAAAGTTGTTGTAAAGGCTAATAAACATATTTAGTTATTTATAGAACAATATAAATGATAGGTACTTGATAAATGGTGGTTATTTTATTAGTATGCTTAAGTAATGGAGCTTAATCCATTTAATCAATTTCTCTATTTTGTATAGAGATAAGGAAATGAGCTTTTTGACAGCTTTTCTCTGCTATTAGGTTAGTTGACAACATGGCGTTAGTACACTCATTCAGCCACAGTGGCAGACACTGTAGTTCCTGGACAGTAAAATTTTTGTTGCACTAAATACAATCATTGTGGTTTTTGTTTAAAATACTATACATGTTTGTGGTTTATTTTATTTAACTTTAGTAGAGATGAGTTGTTTTATTTTAAAAAATATGACTGCTAATTTGATTACTGAATTAAATTAAACGGCAGTTCAAGATGCAGATTTCTAACCAAGCTCTAGTATTAAACAATGCTGCTACTTTCCAGTTCTCACTACTCATCAGATGTGTTGTATACATCCAAGATTGAAGAATTTGGGAAAAAATATTTTTCATTTAGGCATCAAATGTAGTTGTTGAGTAGATCATCATGAACATTGAGAAGTTTTGGATCATTTACCCATATATGTTAACTGAATAAATGTACTGGAAAAATCTCTCTCAGCATTTTTAACTATTGACTTGTTTGTTGATGCAAATTTAGAATATATCATGAGACATTCTATCCCAAGATTTGTTGCATTTTGTTGTATTATAGACCAGGGAATAAACAAAAACAATCCACTGTAAGAACATAGATGAGTATTTTCATAATATTTTTGAAAATCTCTGAGAAAGATGAATTAAAAGAAAACATAATGCTGGAACATTTTGTCTCCTGTCTTTATACAACTTGATGAGTTGATTGTCTGTTGAGTTTTGTTGTATAATAGACCAGGAAATAACCAAAAAGTTCACTATAAAAGCTTAGATAGATATTTTCAAAATATTTATGAAAATCTCTGAGAAAGACAGATGAAAACAAAACACAAAACTAGGTCATTTTGCCTCTTGTCTTCATACAACTTTGTGGGTGATCATTAAAAATAATTCCATCATAGTCCATATGAATGCTGTAATTTTGTTAAATATTGCTAGAAATAATAGAGTTTAAAATATAATACCTAACATTCTAAAAGAGAAAATTATTAGGTTGGTGCAAAAGTAATTATGGTTTTTGCCATTACTTTTGCACTAACCTAATAAGTTAGGTTATATTATTATGGAGCATTATCTTATATTATTTCCTTCAAAAATTTGCAGCTTTCCAAATGCCATTAGACATTAAACCCTTTTAACACATGAGTTGTTGGTACTTTGCTTTTCTAACAAGACATCTAGAAAAATGCTATGTTTTCTACCTTAGCATTGTTTCAACTTTCAATAATTACTTTTTGATAGATTGAATGTAAGTTTATTGAGAGGAATTGTTATTTTAAATTGTTTTGAATATTTTTCCTTTTACTATTCAGCAAATCAAAAACGATTGTCATTGCTCTAATTATGATTTATAGAGATTAATTCCCACTATGGAAGTGTTGATCATGATTTTTTTTTTTACAAGTACCAAAGCAGGTGTTTTACCTATCGTCTCTGTGCTGCCAGGTTTTGCAGTCACTGAAGTTATTGATCACTTTTCAAAAACATCTCACTTTGCATATCAACTGCCCTCTGTTTCTCCCTGCTAGTTTTTAAATCTACATTTTGGGGCACTAGAAGTGACTGAAATATCAGTTCAGTCCTATTTGACAAATACATGTTTAGAGTTACCAATTTAATAGGGCCATAAAGAAACTATGGGGTTAGTTCTAGTTAATATTAAGACATCAGTTTTGCTGCTTGTTTGTTGGTGGAAGCCATGAGATTTTCTGTAGTTTCTATTAAAACAATAAAATATTATCTGATTCATAATTCAGTTCAAAATACGCTTTAATGTTTTGCTAGAAGTGTTGCACACTCAGCTTCTATTTGAATAATTGATACTTACATTTCCCAGACATCCATACAGTTAGGGTTCTTTTTTTTTTTTTTTTTTTTGAGAGGAGTCTCTCTCTGTCGCCCAGGTTGGAGTGCAGCAGCGCGATCTCAGCTCTCTGCAAGCTCCACCTCCCAGGTTCTCCTGCCTCAGCCTCCCGAGTAGCTGGGACTACAGGCCCCCTCCACCTTGCCCGGCTAGTTTTTTTGTATTTTTTAGTAGAGACGGGGTTTCACCGTGTTAGCCAGGATGGTCTTGATCTCCTGACCTCGTGATCCGCCCGTCTCGGCCTCCCAAAGTGCTGGGATTACACAGTTAGGGTTCTAAAAGTAAGTTACATCTTCCACTTAGATTTGGAACATTTCCTCATTCCAGGTTCCAGATCGCTGTATCAACAGACTCCTAGAATGTTACTGAACATACTGAACATGCTGCTTGGTGGTGAACAGATGGTGGCTAAGAAGTTGCTAATGGTTCCTGGGAGTTCTAACCAGAGCCTGATGCAGCAAACCTTTCAATGATTTGTGAACTCCTAGTGTATCTTATTACTATCTCCTTAAAACACATAAACACATGAAACTGTGTCTCCTTAAAATACATAGTGTGGTTTTGTTTTCACCACTGAGCCCAAAATAATTAAAACAAACTATCACATTCATTTGTGTGTGTGTGTGTGTGTGATTTGCAAAATGATATAAGTAGGTAGATAACATTGTTATATAGATAAAGCCTTAGAAAATGCGAGGATACAGATTAATATTTATTATACCTGTGTGTACTACTCTAATCCAGTTTGTGTTTTGCACTGTAAATCCAAAATTGTGTTATATTATTTTTGTCAACTAGCGTTGCCAACACAAAGCCAATATAAGCTGATTTTACAAGAGTGTACATATAATCTTTAACAGCTGGGTTTGAAAATAATTCAGGTTTGAAACTTGGAAGTATCTTCACTTTTAGTAGGTAAAGAAATAAAAATCTGAGAGGAAGGATTAGGTGATGTAATTTCTTCTGTTTGATACTAAAATTCCGTAAGAGTCTATATATTTGAGAAATATAAAAATGTTGCTGAGTAGCACTTTTCTGGGACTTTGAGAAGTGCGAGAGACAAAATGCACTTTACGAACATTTTTTTATGCCTTGTAAAAACAGCACTACATATGTATGTTTAACTCTACATAACAATGAACTTACTTTCTCTCTGCTTTTTATATTCCTTTATGGTTTACTACCTTAGGCATTAAATCAAGAATTTAATATGCTGAGGGGAAAGGGTTGCATATCAAAAGTTTCTTTCTTCAAGCAAATATTTGGTGGATTCCCAGATGTCTACTGAAATAAAAACTAGGGAATAACATGTATGTGTATTACAGTATTCTTTTCAAGACTTTGGCAGGAGAATTATGTAAGCGTGTCATTCTATCTTGAAAGCCAACTATGGGTTTATGAGGGGGAGGGGAATACATCTATACATTAATTCTTGCAAAGTTGAGAAGTTTTGGGTTAAAGTCTCATAGCACTAATTAAAATTTTGTGGTCTTCAGCAAAAGTGATGCATTACATTTGATTTATTCTGCATTGAAGTGAAAGGAACATCATCTCTCATCTCATCTAATGTTTATCAATCGGGTCAGCCATTCTGACATAGACTTGATGTTTTTAAGCATCTTAATGCATAGTTAATTGCAACTGGCAAATAATCTGTAACTGCATTGTGCAATGGGCCTGCCGGTATGGGATGAGGTCAGCGTGATGCATGACGAGAGGCAGCTCAGCTTTGTGGCTAAACACAGGTGCTCTGCATATCTGGGCTCCAATATCTGGGTTCAACCCTAACTCCATCGAATAGTAACCCTTTGATTTTGGACATGTCACACAATTTCAGCTTCAGTTATTTTCTGTGAGATGAGTATTATAGTTGTCACTACTTCATTCAATTAATGTGAGGATCAAATGGATGATTCAAGATGTTGATGCATATTCTCTCAGAAAAAGGAATTCTCCACTCTTAATTTATATCAAAGGTAGGAAAAAATAAATAATTCTGCCAGCACATAACCTCATCTAAGTGATAGCTGCCTGAAAAATACCAGATATAATCCTAAAATATAAATTTAGGATTATGTTTTAAATAATGTATACAGTATCTCTTTAAAATGCTGCTTCTGCTCGGGGTCACTTTCCAGATGCTGATAGCCAATGGGTCTGGCTGCTGGGCACAGGCACTTCGGCCCCCTCCCACAGCCTCCCTCTGATGGGGCACAGGCACACCCAGCAGCATGCAAATGCCTTGGCATCTCTATAATCCTGCCCTCCATGTGGGGCATCTTATTCTGTTCTGGTTGTTAGAGTAAAATGCCATAAGCTGGGTAGCCTACTAACAACAGGACTTTATTTCTCACCATCCTAAGGCCTGGGAAGTCCAAGGTCCAGGCACAAGCAAATTCAGTGTCTGGTGAGAGGGGCTTTCTGCTTTATAAATGGTGCCTTCTTGCTGCGTCCTCACAAGGGTGAAGAGAAAAGTAGCAATCTTGCACCTCCTTTAAGGGCACTAATCTCATTACAAATTCCTAATCACATCCCAAAGACCCAACTCCTAATATTGTCACCTTCCAAAGATCCCACTCCTAATATTGTCACATTGGGGATTAGATTTGAACATTCAGATTTTTGAGGGAACACGGATATTTAGACCATAGCATGAGGTGCCCATGTTAGATCTGTAGCCAGACTAAGGCAGCAGGGATGCTGGAAAAGGGATTTCAGTGGATTCTAGGAGCAAGGTCGGGCAGCCAGTGGTCTTGAACCACCACCTCGCCACATCCCTGTGGCCTTCCACTTCTACAAACGAGGATTCTAACCTGGGATTCAGCCAACAGGCTTGGAATCTCTCCCTCTGACCTCATATTTTGAGTTAAAGGAGGTCTTCAATGTGAATGGCAACCTTGTAGATGTGGCACTCTTGTGCAGAAGATAATCCAAACACTGTTACGTGATGTTTCTGACCAGAACCTCATTATTTACTCAGAAAAATGGTTATGCTATTTGATACGGAAGAAGAGGTTGATAATGTAGTTGCTTTCGGTAAACAGGAAGGCTGCAGGTCGATGCTTTCTTAGGTACCCATGAGACTGAGTTCACTTCTATAGGCATGAGACACACCATTTTATTGTCTAATGAGCAAAGAAGTCCTATTATATTGCTGATTTGGCTCCTCCTGATTCAGAGCCTAGATGAGACTGTACCTCCTTGGAGTATGTTCATATTTCAGGCGTCTGGGTTGATCTTAGTGAAAAGGGAGTAGCAAATTTTCTTCTCTAATGACAACCTCCCCTCTTTTCAGCTCTTCCACCCCTCTACTCTTGGTGAACCTAGTTTAACATGTACCAAAATCTTCAGTTCTCCAACCACTCCTCCTCTCCAATTCATTCTGTCTGGCCTCCTGATGCAAAACCACTATATTAATAAAGTTTCTCTAAGCCCTTTAAACTAATTTCATGATTTATTCTTCTACTATAACTTTCTTAGGTGTCCTTCTTGCCTCTTGCACACAGGAAGCAGAGAATCATTAAAGACTGTGATAAAAGTACTGACACGCTCAAATAAAACATTTCCAGCCCACCTGTTTTTTACTGTTCAGAGTCAAGTAAACTTCTCATTGTTGAGGGACTATCTTCAGCAAAAATTCCAAGTTTTTTCTACTCTAAGCAATCCTTCTATAGCACCTGGGCAGCAACTTATGACTTTCTACAAATAAGATTAACAACAACAGAGGACTCCTTTCACCTCGGTTGAGAATTTATCTGTATCTTCTTTGTGTCTCAGGGAAAGTAATGTCTCTTCTCTTTACTTATCCTCCTAACTTGCCCTCTCCTACCTGCACCAGTCATTCTGATCTTCCACCCTTCTTCACTTTCTTCTCCTGATGGAGCTTATGCCCAGAGATTCTGTTCTACCTGATTTTCAATAAGTCCATTTAATTTGACTATTCATTTTTCCTGGGTTTTACTCTTACCTTATATATTATCAATTTAATTTTCCAAATCATTGTGCTCTTTCTTCAGACATGTGTACAATGATACTGCCCTATCTTCCTTGAAAATAAAACACTATTTCTAGCCATTAATGAAAATACAACTTCCCAGACCAGTTCCTGAAGGTGCAGATAACAATGGGTCTACTTCTAACAAGTTTCCCCCAGATACTTCTATCAGTCTCTTTCCTCCTTCTTACTACAGTCTGGGCCTGCTATTTTCTTGATGCTACATCTTCTCTCAAACTATTGTCATATTGGCCTGCTGTGTGAAAATTTCTTGAAAAAGAAGTCTATTCTTGCTGTATTTAATTATATTTTTCCCTTCTCCCTCAAACCTACTCCAGTCAGACTTTCACCTCCATCATGACACCGAAACTCTTCCTGTCAATGTCAACTGTGATTTCCACGTCAATAAATCCTATGACCCTTATTCATTTCTTGGCTTTTTTGACATATCATCCACATGTAGATGTTACTCCTTCTCATTGAAGACACTTTTTCTGCTTGTCTTTCAGAGTACCACCGTATTGGGTTTTCTGTTACCCACTGTTTGTCGTTCTTGATTTGCTTAGTGCTTTCTCTATGTCTTTTTGATGTTTTAACATTGCAGAGTCCCAAGACTGCCCCTGAACCTTTTGTCATCTCTATCTCTACTCATTCCTTTTCTAATGTTATCAAGCTTTGCAATTTTAAATATTATCTGCACTATGATTACTGCTTAGCTTGTATCTCTGAAACAGCCTACTCTCCTGATCTTTGAATTCATTATCTAACTCCCTGCTTAACATCCATCCTGAATGTTTGATGGACACTGCATCAAACATTTTGTGTTATTTCCCTTGGTGCTCCCTCAGTATTTCCCATTTCGATAAATGACTATCTTCTTTTTCTAGTTGTTGAAGCAAAACCAAACAAAAACAAAAAACAATAAAAAACAAAACAAAAAACAGAGGGTCATTTTTGGCTTCTCTTTTTCTCATGTTTCTCATAGAATCCATCAGTGTATGATTTTGGCTCTATCTTCAAAATATATCCATAATTCAAACAATTCTCATCACCTCCACTTATTGCTATTATCCTGGTGCAAGTCACCATTGGCTATCTGCTGCATTTTTGTAATAGTTTCTTAACTGGTCTACCTGCTTCCTCTCTTGTACCAGTAGAATGCATTATCTTCTGAACAGAGCAATGGAGAGATCCTTAAAAGAGGTGCAGGAATCTCACACTATGGTCTAAATATTTGTGTTCCCTTAAAAATCTGTATTTTGAAATCTAATCCCCAATATGTTGGTATTAGGAGTGGGGTCTTTGGAAGGTGATTAGATGATTTGTAATGAGATTGGTGCCCTTAAAAGAGGCACAAGAATTTTACAAATCTTATCTTATATCTATATATTCTATTCAGTATATCATATACATGTATATCTCAGAGCATCTCACTGTTCAAAACATGCCAGTAGCCCCTAATCTTAGTGTAAAAGCCACATTCTTTACAATGACCTCAAGATCCTGCATGACCCAGCTCATCTTTACTTCTTTGATCTTACATCCTCTGACATCCCCCTTACTTACTCTGCTGCAGCCACACTGGTTTTCTTCTTCATTACTTTTCTGTCACACCAGACACACTGTTGGCCACAGGGCTTTTGCACTTGCTGGTTTCCTCTGTCAGATACAGTTTCTCTCCCCTCTTTAGAAATTTGGCTTAAAGGTAAGAGGCTGCTTTTAACACTCATTGAAACTTCCACCTGCCTTCTCCTTTTCTTTCTTTTCTACTTTTTGTACTCCATAGCACTTATTACCTTCCAACCTAATACCTATTTTATTTATGTATTTTGTTTCTTTTCTGGCATTTTATACAAGAATCTCATCTCCATACAGCAGGGATTTTATATATTTTTCAAAGATGTAGAACACAGTATCTATAGTTGTACCTGGCACATGGCGGGTTTTTAATAAATTGTAGATGGAAAAATGTCTTGCCTTTTACCTGGTTTTATTGCTATTTGGTTATGTGTATATTTTTTTCCTTTGGACCGTAAACAGTGGTATCTGTGTCTAAATTTTTATAATTTCAAACTTCCCTAAACTGTACCTGGTATATAACTAGATGTTCAATAAGCACTAATCAAATGAATATAATAAATTTGCCTATGAAACACCATTCTACAACCAAATTCAAAACAGAATTTAGGTTCTGTTTTTGTTAGTGTGATACTTTAAATAGTTACCTATATTGAGTAAGTAAAAATTTGGCAAACATATATTACTTTAAAATGAACAGTATATTAAATTTCAGTTCACTTCATGTGATTACAAAATTGGGCATGAACCCTTTAGAAATACTGCTATAAAATCATGCTTACAAGAGAAAGGAAACTTTACACTCAAATATGCTAAATATTTTAAAGCATTTTGAAATAATGTTTAAAATGTAACTTAAAGTAGTATATCCATATAATTTAAAATAGTATATAAAATATAAAAATAGGAAACATATCTGCTATAATTGAATATTAATTTTATAGGTTTAAGATTTCTGTTGACATAAAAACAATATATATGTACACACAGAGATATTCACATACATGTTGTTTCTTGATATATATGTTTATTTCTAGTTATAGTCATAAATAAAACAGGAGAAGGTAAACCTCTTGTCCAAAATCTTTGATGGAATTTTTTGTCCTCCTACTAGAATCCCCATGTGACTGATTATTTTTTCCCATTTTTAAAATGAAATACTTAATTTAACTAATAAGTCCATGGAAATAAATGCTAAAGGACGAGTGCTATTACAGCGCAACTTTGATTTAACTAAGTGTTTTGTTTGGTCGACCTTAGAAGACTAAACTTTCATCTTTAAGAAAGTTGATTTCAACAACAATTATATCTCATATTCAAAACTTCTCTTCCATAGCTTATTTTTTGTTAGTGAGGTATGTCTTTTTCAAAAGAAGAAACTGGATTTATTTTATCATTGTAACAAAATATTTCTTACTCATCCAACCCAGGAGTCTGGCAGAGTGGGAGTCTACCCAATTTACTTACACCTTTGTTCATAGCTGAAATTTACATTGGATGGTCTTATTAATGTTCAAGAGTAGTGACAAGGCCAAATCATAAATACATTGTGCTTATGTAAAATATCAGAGCATAACAGTAGGGTTTCCTAATGTCCTAACTGCCAAGGTGTATTATATGTCTATAATAAATAGGAGCTTACTGTAAGATGCAGAAGATATGTTATAAATCCCTACAATATAAGTTGTTAAATTACTTCAAGTTCTTGCCATAGTTTATAAGAATCTAATAAAATTTGGGTGGCCTGCATTTCATACTGTGGCCATGTGCTTATAAATGACCCATATAGACATAGATGTATTGAGAGATTCTGATCAGAGTGTTAACAGTCTACTTGGCATCTCATCCTATCATACCTTTTACACAATATGAGAATTATTTCTCCACCATCACTTATTCTTTTTTGCATGTATGGATCTCGTGTAAGACTCAAAGAGCAATCAGTCAGTACTATTAATTGCTACATGGCCACTGCACCTCTTTAGAGGCCCTTTACTGTATGTATCTGCTAGGTGATTTTTTTTTTTTTTTTTTTTTTGAGATGGAGTCTCGCTCTGTCGCCCATGCTGGAGTGCAGTGGGGCGATCTCGGCTCACTAGAAGCTCCGCCTCCCGGGTTCACGCCATTCTCCTGCCTCAGCCTCCCGAGTAGCTGGGACTATAGGCGCCGCCACCTCGCCCGGCTGATTTTTTGCATTTTTAGTAGAGACGGGGTTTCACCGTGTTAGCCAGGATGTTCTCGATCTCCTGACTTCGTGATCTGCCCGCCTTGGCCTCCCAAAGTGCTGGGATTACAGGCGTGAGCCGCCGCGCCCGGCCGCTAGGTGATCTTTTGATTTTCTCTCTGTATTTATGCTTCTTCTTACTCTGGCAAGGGTTTAGTTACATCAAGATGAAACATATTGTAGGGTTAAGAACACAGACGCAGAGGTTCAACAGCCGGGGTGTGAATCCCAAATAGCTCCTTCACTTGTTAAGTGCATAATCTTGGGAAGTACAGAATAAAGCAGGTAGGAAAAGCACCCTGAGAGAATGGGGAGAAAGTCTGGGTCACTGTATGGCTATGAAGCCTGTACCCCGCATAGCTTTGGGAAGGTAGCACTATGATAAAGACAATATGAGTGGGAAACCGGGAGTTGAACTTGTACCACTTCTGCATCCCACAGTTTATGCACTTCATACTCACCAATTGGTTTAAAAAGTGTTTGGGGTCATTCCTTACACATGCTTATAGGGACAAGAAAGGGAAGCCTTGTAAAATGAGATGACGTGCAACAAGAATGGTAAAACAGAATACTTGCACTGTGGAAAACCAGGAGAGGGACTATATAGATTTAATCCACATTGTTATTAAAATTGCCTTGTCTCCTAAGAATTAGAGAGAAAGAAAAGCTTTGGAAAACAGCTGTGATGTTGGAAGTTTTTGCGAAAAAATAAAATGGTGTTCTCAAATAGCTCAAGTCTTTCTGAAACTCTATATGAGATTTATGAAAAAGATAAAGCATAAATTGTAGTTAGGTGGATTGAAAATACACCAGGAATTTCTGCCAAGTAAAGCAGTAAGGAAATTTCATAACTCCTCATTGTTCTGGCTTCATTCCCTTTAAATATATCAAGAAACGATAGACAGTCTTCACTATTAGAAGAAAATAACTTGGAGATAGATTGCCTTATTTGTTTGGAATGACGGTAGTTTTAGTGAGTTTAAATATTCTTTAAAATTTTTATATAAATTATGCATATTAGAAAACGTATAATTTTAAAATTTTTTTACTGCTGTTTATACAGTTTTGGTGAAATAATGATCTTTTTTCCCCTTCAAGGTTTCATTAGTCCATTTTCACGTTGCTGATAAAGACATAACTGAGACTGGACAATTTGCCAAAGAAAGAGGTTTAATGGACTCAGAGTTTCACGTGGCTGGGGAGGCCTCATGATCATGGAGGAAGGTGAAAGGCACGTCTCATATGGTGGCAGACAAGGGAAGAGAGAACTCGTCCTGGGCAACTCCCCTTTATAAAACTGTGAGATCGTATGAGACTTATTCACTATCATGAGAATAGCACAGGAAAGACCTGCCCTCATGGTTTTATTACCTCCCACTGGGTTCCTCCCACATGGGAGCTGCAATTCAAGATGAGATTTGGGTGGGGACACAGCCAAACCATATCATAGGAGATGTCACTCTCCTATTAACATTTTTAAAAATTAAGCCCTTACTGAATCCACTATCCTGAAGTTCCTCCATCCACTGCTCTCAAAGCAGACACTGAAACCAGGGCTTAAATGCAAATGGTTTATTTTGGTCTCTGATTGGGGATTAAAGGAAAAAGGAGTGAAGGTAACCAGGAGACACTCTGGAATTGAGTTGAAGCCACTGTGAGCATTTGGGCTTGGATTCTACTGGGCACTTCCGAGACGCTCTTAAAAATGCACCTCAGAATTGTCTGCTCAACTGCACTGGAGGAAGGGAGGATTAGCTCTTGGGTTCCACTTCCCCATTTAATAAAGTTTGCCTCACAAGGCATTAGCTCCCTCATGAGCCCAAGTTGCAAAAGAGCCAGAGGTGAAAGGAATACAATGCAGCTGAAGTGAAGTGCCACCACATAACACTTGTGCAAAACTGGTGGCTGTGGCAAAAATTAAAGAAAAGGTGATCCATGCAGATGTGGGCAGGGGACAAAGAGTGTCTTACATAGCCTGCTATACTTGGAGAGAGCAGAAAATGAATAATGCTCCAGCCATTTCATTTCAGTCTCATGCTGAGCAAACCTGCTTCCTCTGCACAGTGAATGAACCCTCAGCTATGCTGTATTTGCTATTCTAATAGTTGAGATATGCTTCTTCTATGGAAGATTCACATGTATTGACTCTTCCTCTATAGGATGAACACTTACATATTTTGACAGTTAATTACAGGTGTCAACTAGAAAAGCTAACTTTTGTAAATCTTATCATCTTTCCTTTTAAATAAACCATTAAATAAGCCTTCTAGAAACCTGAAAATATCTTAATTCTTAATTAAAATTATTACAGGCCGGGCACGGTGGATCAAGCCTGTAATCCCAGCACTTTGGGAGGCCGAGACGGGTGGATCACGAGGTCAGGAGATCGAGACCATCCTGGCTAACACGGTGAAACCTCGTCTCTACTAAAAAAAATACAAAAACCTAGCCGGGCGAGGTGGCAGGCGCCTGTAGTCCCAGCTACTCGGGAGGGTGAGGCAGGAGAATGGCGTAAACCCGGGAGGCGGAGCTTGCAGTGAGCTGAGATCCGGCCACTGCACTCCAGCCTGGGCGACAGAGCGAGACTCCATCTAAAAAAAAAAAAAAAAAAAAAAAAAAAAATTATTACAAAGCTACATGAAAATTCATGTATCTTATGTGTTTTTTTTTTTTCTGACCTTCAATGAGTTCATTTTTTCTTTTTAGTTCATTTGTTTTTAAATCTGAGATCTGCTCTCAGTTCAAGGAACTATTCATAGTACATGTATTTGATTCCTAATTTTCATCTTTCTTTTTTTTTTTAATGGATCTCGGACTATCCCCACATGAAGTCCCCCACAATAAATACTTATATGACCCAAAAGTGTCAATACTGTTGAGACTGAGAAACTCTACTTTAGAATGTAAATAGGTATTTAAGTAAATACTTATCTTATGAAGTCATTCCTTAGTGCCAGGTATAGTTGGAGGGAATAGTGTTTTCATCAGATAGCTCAAATTTATTGTAAATACTAAAGAAATAACCTTAAAAATCACTACCAGGGCAACACATTAATCAGAACAAAAATCTTTATTTGTTAACATTTATTTTGACTGTAATTGGCACAATACTTACACATATTCATGGGGAGACAGTATTATGTTTCCATACATAGGTATGTTGGCAATTTTCAGATCATGGTATTTGTCATGCACATCCATGTGAAGAGACTACCAAACAGGCTTTGTGTGAGCAATAAGGCTTTTTAATCACCTGGGTGCAGGCGGGTTGAGTCCAAAAAGAGAGTCAGCAAAGGGAGATAGGGGTGGGGTCATTTTATAATATTTGGGTAGGTAAAGGAAAATCACAGTCAAAGGGGATTGTTCTCTGGCAGGCAGGAGTAGGGGTCACAAGGTACTCAGTAGGGGAGCTTTTTTGAGCCAGGAAAAGGAATTTCACAAGGTAATATCATCACTTAAGGCAAGGACCGGCCATTTTCACTTCTTTTGTGGTGGAATGTCATCAGTTAAGGCAGAAATAGGCCATTTTCACTTAGTTTGTGATTCTTCAGTTACTTCAGGCCATCTGGGCATATTTGTGCAGGTCACAGGGGATGCAATGGCTGAGCTTGGGCTCAGAGGCCTCACAGTATTTAGATAACCATCACCTCAAACGTTGATCATTTCCTAGCGGTGAGAAGATTTAGAATTCTTTCTTCTAGTTATTTTGAAATATACACCATAATATTGTTCACTTTACTCACCCTATTGTTCTGTAGAACACCAGAACGTATTCCTCCTATCTAACTGCCATTTTTTACCCACTGATCAGTCTTTTCCCATCTTCCCCCAGCCTCCACTCCTCAGGCTCTGATAACAAGGGTTCTACTCTCTATTTCTGTGACACCAGCTTTTTCAGATGCCACAAATGCATGAGATCATATGGTACTTTTCTTTCTGTGCCTGGCTTATTTCACTTAATGTCATACAGGTTCATCCATGTTAATGCAAAAGACAAGATTTCATTCCATTTTATGGCTGAGTAGTATTCTTTGTGAATCTATATCTATACCACATTTTAAATGGAACTTGTAGTTTCTTTTAGCTATTGATTAAAAAGTTAGAATTAAATGCAAAAAGTATAGATGATGTATACATGTATAGATGATGTTTGTATATATGTATACATATATATAATAATGTGAGTGCCATTTTAAAAGATTGTCTCTATATATTGGGTCGTGTTATAAAGTAAACCTCAAGGAATTGGAAGTAAACATTTAAGACAGGCCTTACAATTAAATTTTGTATCTTTATTTTATTGACTAAATATTTTGCTTCATAGCTTTCAGGCTTAGTAAACGCATGGTTGATTCAAGCTAAATTTAACATATTTAAATTTAAATTTCTTATCACAGAACCATCTTTGTTTATCCTGTTTTCTCCCACTCACTATTTTGTGCCTTGTAATTACTTACTACAGGAAACTGCACCTAATGTGTATGGTACTTTATACAACTGAGTACTTTCTATCAAATCCCATGAATGAAGCCAGGTTCTGTTTGCCTTCAATTATATAACTTAGGAAATATTAGGGATATTTTATATCTTCTACCAATTTATATTATTCCCTCCATTCCTTCATTCAACAAATACCTATTGAGTGCCTATGATTTTTCAGTGTTATGTTTCTGTGTCTTAATTTTCTTCAGAATATTTTGGTTCATGCAGAGTCTGAGCCTCACCAGACACCAGACCTGCCAGCATCTTGATCTTGGACTTCTCAGCCTACAGAACCGTGAATAATAAATTTCTACTATTTATAAATCACTCTGTTTGTGGTGATTTATTATAGCTACATATGGTTAATACAGATGGACTAAGATACTCATGTTTACCCTGTTTCCGATAGAGAATTTTGATGACTAGATTGTAAAATGAAGGAAGAAGACTTCAGAGTTAAAAGTGGAGCCAGTGTGGGTCAATACTGTGAGTTGAGTTGATTTGGGCTTGAATACAAACCACTCTTCCAAAGGTGAGGTCAGGTGCACTCTCAGAGTCCCTCAGTTGAATCTCATCCTGTGGCCCAACCACAAAAGGAGACCTTTAATCCTCCCCAAGAAAACTGGGATGAGGGAAAAAAACAAAAAGGAAAAACTCAAATATTCAAACATTTTACAAGTGACTTCTGATTTCCCCTAACTTTTCACATTCATTCATTTTTCTAGGCAGGTCTAACAAATTACTTGTCAAAAATAAATCAGCAGTCAATAGTGCTAATATAATGGCTGCATATTTACGGTCAAGGTATGAGTTGAGATTTCCCTTATCATTTAGATTGTGGTCCTAAAAGTCTTTTTAAAGATATGCCAAATAGTAAAATTGAAGATTGTGCTCTTTACGGGTGCAAATATTTAGAAAAAGTAAACAGAGTTGCCTTTTCAGTGAAAACTAGTCAGAAAGAAAGCAAGTACTAATAATACACAAGAGCAGATTAACTCAAAGGTGGGTTTGTTCCAGTCAGTTAAGTAGCAGTCATATTATCTGACTTTATCATTCTTTCCTAAGGATGTGGCAACAATATCGCTGGTAAAACATTGCTTCTGGGTGTGATTGTGAGGATATTCCCAGAAGAGATTAGGATTTGAATAGGTAGACTGAGTTAGAAAGATCTTCCCTCACTAATGTGGCTGTGGAGGGTGGGGTAGAGGAGGGCAGGGCATCATCTAATCCATCCAGGGTCCACCAGAATAGAACAAAAAGGCAGAGAAGGGACAAAAAGGCAGAGAAGATGGATGTCCCAGCTCTCTCCTTGAGAGGAAGAGATTACCATTGAAAATCTCTTCTTGAGCTGGGACATCCATCTTCTCCTGCTCTTGAACAGCTGAGCTCCTCCTTGTTCTCAAGCCTTTGGACACTAGGCATTACACTAACAGCATCCCTGGTATTCGTGACTTCAGTCTTGGACTGGGAATTATGCCGTCGGTTCCCTGGGTTCTCAGGCCTTTGAACTCTGACTGAATTACGTCACCAGCTTTCCTGGTTCTCCAGCTTGCAGATGGTAGATCGTGGAATTTCTTGACCTCTATGACCACGTGAGCCAATTCCCATAATAAATCTCCTCTATATATCTATATATATCCTATTGGTTCTGTTTCTCTGGAGAACCCTGACTAATAAAGTATGTACACCAACTGGCTCCATATTTATTCCCTTTGCACAGTTCATGCTGAACAGAGCTTCTTTAACTCTTGTGTGGAAGAATTTCAAAGTGCTTAATGATTTACAAAAAAATGCATTGTGCTGATTTTACAGTGGCCAAAATTTTTCCCAGTTCTCATAGATTCAAGGCCAAGAAAATCTCACTGGTGTGATTAGAAATGAAAAGAAAATCTTAGAATCACTAAATAGCTGAAGAAGTATAGACCTGCTGGATTGCCATTGCCCCTGTGAGTCATATTTCTATAATTAGGTCAGCATGCAGTTCTAAAAAAATGGAGACAATTCAAATAAAATAAAGGCTTGAAGGAAGTTGGCTTGCGCAGAACACCAACACACATGATTTTAATGTTCACACTATAAAATAAATCAATGTTTGGACAAGCTATAGGAAAAATTGTTAAATAACCCCCATAGAGAAGGAAATCTAGACATACAATTATTGTCATGCACATCCGTGTGAAGAGACCACTAAACAGGCTTTGTGTGAACAATAAAGTTTTTTAATCACTTGGGTGAAGGCGGGCTGAGTCCGAAAAGAGAGTCAGCCAAGGGAGATAAGGGTGGGGCCGTTTTATAGGATTTGGGTAGGTAAAGGAAAATTACAGTCAAAGGGGGGTTGTTCTCTGGCGGGCAGGAGTGGGAGTCACAAGGTGCTCAGTGTGGGAGCTTCTGAGCCAGGATGAGCCAGGAAAAGGAATTTCACAAGGTAATATCATCACTTAAGGCAAGGACCGGCCATTTTCACTTCTTTTGTGGTGGAATGTCATCAGTTAAGGCAGGGCAGGGCATTTTCATTTCTTTTGTGATTCTTCAGTTACTTCAGGCCATCTGGGCCTATACGTGCAAGTCACAGGGAATGCGATGGCTTGGCTTGGGCTCAGAGGCCTGACAATTATGTGTGCCATTATTGAAGGGGTTAACCAGGGACCCAGTCTGGGGGTCTTGAAGAGAGGTGAAAAATAGAATTCTCCAAGAATCAAACACACAGAATGGAAGCATACAGTTCCCATTTGTATGAATTATGACTTTTTTGATTGCAAGCAACGGATTCTTCTTATAGCTTGTTTAACCACCGTAGGGGATATGGTATAATAACACAAGGTTGCCACACATGGGTAGGGATGAAGCTGGGCTCCAGAAGAGATTTGAATCAGTGGCTAAGGTTAAAAGTTAAACATGTAAAATAGACATATATGAACACATCTATAAAGTAGACAGATTAGATAGATGAATTTATGAGTTTTCTATTTGTTAGACTGAAAACATAAATTTGGGTATCTGTAAAGTCATAAAACTGTACTAGATTAACTCACATGAGTATTTAGATGGAGAATAAATATGGTTAAGTTCTGTGTGCTGTGGTCCTCCATCTTTTTGGGCTTAGGAAAAGGAGGATAATCTTACAAAGGAGATGAAGAAAGAGGAGTAGGTGAGATAGGAGAAAGGTCGAGAGACTGAGATTTCCTGAAAACCTAATGAAAAAAGTTTTCAAGAAGAAGGAAGTGATAAATGCCAAAAACTACTGTGTGGAAGTGGAGTGAATTGGGACTAAGAGTTTTGGGGTCAACGAGATAGAAGTTTGTGAAAATTTCGACAATCACATTTTCAGTGGCATAAGAGACGTGAAAGCCTGACTGGGGGCTTTAAATAAAATAGAAGTGGTGGCAGTCAAATATTGACTTTTTTTTGAGGATTTTTGCTACAAGAATGGGAGTTAGGTAGTAGATGGAGAGAGATGCGGAACCAAGGGAATGTTTGTTTTTGGTTTTGGTTGTTGTTGTTCTTGCTTTGTTTACTATTTTTATTTTTAGTAGAGGAGAGAGTAAAGAGTATCTTATGCTGTTAGAAGTGATCCAAGATAAAGAAAAACCTAATTACGGAAGAGAGAGAAGAGTCATTGCAAGAGTAAAGTTCTTGGCCCGGCACGGTGGCTCATACTTGTAATCCCAGCACTTTGGGAGGCCGAGGTGGGCAGATCACGAGGTCAGGAGATCGAGACCATCCTGGCTAACATGGTGAAACCCCATCTCCACTAAAAATACAGAAAAAAAAAATGAATAAATAAACAATTAGCCGGCGTAGTGGCGGGCACCTGTAGTCCCAGCTACTCAGGAGGCTGAGGCAGGAGAATGACTTGAACCCGCGAGGCGGAGCTTGGAGTGAGCGGAGATCGCACCACTGCACTCCAGTCTGGGCAGCAGAAAGAGACTCTGTCTTAAAAAAAAAAAAAAAAAAAAAAAAGAGTTCTTGAGTTGTTGAAAAGGTAAAGGATAAAAGGAAACAAGTGAGGAGGAAAAATTGGTCTGAGGAATAGAAAAGTGCTTTTTAAAATTATTATTATACTTTAAATTCTAGGATACATGTGCACAACATGCAGGTTTGTTACATATATATACATGTGCCATGTTGTTGTGCTGCACCCATTAACTCATCATTTACATTAAGTATTTCTCCTAATGCTATCCTTCCCCACTTCCCCCACCCCATGACAGGCCCCAGTGTGTGATGTTCCCCACACTGTGTCCAAGTGATCTCATTGTTCAATTCCCACCTATGAGTGAGAACATACGGTGTTTGGCCTTCTGTCCCTGTGACAGTTTGCCCAGAATGATGGTTTCCAGCTACATCCATGTCCCTACAAAAGACACGAACGCATCCTTTTTTATGGCTGCATAGCTTTCCATGGTGTATATGTGCCACATTTTCTTAATCCAGTCTGTCACTGATGGACATTTGGGTAGGTTCCAAGTCTTTGCTATTGTGAATAGTGCTGCAATAAACATACTGTGCATGTGTCTTTGTAGTAGCATGATTTATAATCCTCTGGGTATATACCCAGTAATGGTGTTGCTGGGTCAAATGGTATTTCTAGTTCTAGATCCTTGAGGAATTGCCACACTGTCCTCCACAATGGCTGAACTAGTTTACAGTCCCACCAACAGTGTAAAAGCATTCCTATTTCTCCACATCTTCTCCAGCACCTGTTGTTTCCTGCCTTTTTAATGATCACCATTCTAACCGGTGTGAGATGGTATCTCATTGTGGTTTTGATTTGCATTTCTCTGATGGCGAGTGATGATGAGCATTTTTTTCATGTGTCTGTTGGCTGCATAAATGTCTTCTTTTGATAATTGTCTTTTCATAGCCTCTGCCCACTTTTTGATGAGGTTGTTTGATTTTTTCTTGTAAACTTGTTTAAGTTCTTTGTAGATTCTGGATATTAGCCCTTTGTCAGATGGGTAGATTGCAAAAATCTTCTCCCATTCTGTAGGTTGCCTGTTCACTCTGATGGTAGTTTCTTGTGCTGTGCAGAAGCTCTTTAGTTTAATTAGATCCCATTTGTCTATTTTGGCTTTTGTTGCCATTGCTTTTGGTGTTTTAGTCATGAAGACCTTGCCCATGCCTATGTCCTGAATGGTATGGCCTAGGTTTTCTTCTAGGGTTTTTATGGTTTTAGGTCTAACATTTAAGTCTTTAATCCATCTTGAAGTAATTTTTGTATAAGGTGTAAGGAAGGGATCCAGTTTCAGCTTTCTACATATGGCTAGCCAGTTTTCCCAGCACCATTAATTAAATAGGGAATCCCTTCCCCATTTCTTGTTTTTGTCAGGTTTGTCAAAGATCAGATGGTTGTAGATGTGTGGTGTAGATGAGGGCTCTGTTCTGTTCCATTGGTCTATATCTCTGTTTTGGTACCAGTACCATGCTGTTTTGGTTACTGTAGACTTGTAGTGTAGTTTGAAGTCAGGTAGCATGATACCTCCAGCTTTGTTCTTTTTGCTTAGGATTGTCTTGGCAATGTGGGCTATTTTCGGATTCCATATGAACTTTAAAGTAGTTGTTTCCAATTCTGTGAAGAAAGTCATTGGTAGTTTGATGGGGATGGCACTGAATCAATAAATTACCTTGGGCAGTATGGCCATTTTCACGATATCGATTCTTCCTATCCATGAGTATGGAATGTTCTTCCATTTGTTTGCATCTCCTTTTATTTTGTGGTTTGAAGTTCTCCTTGAAGAGGTCCTTCACATCCCTTGTAAGTTGGATTCCTAGGTATTTTATTCTCTTTGAAGCAATTGTGAATGGGAGTTCACTCATGATTTGGCTCTCTGCTTTGTCTGTTATTGATGTATAGGAATGCTTGTGATTTTTGTACATTGATTTTGTATCCTGAGACTTTGCTGAAGTTGCTTATCAGCTTAAGGAGATTTTGGGCTGAGATGATGGGGTTTTCTAAATATACAATCATGTCATCTGCAAACAGGGACAATTTGACTTCCTCTTCCCTAATCGAATACCTACCCTTTATTTCTTTCACCTTTCTGATTGCCCTGGCCAGAACATCCAACACTCTGCTGAATAGAAGTGGTAAGAGAGGTCATCCCTATCTTGCGCCAGTTTTCAAAGGGAATGCTTCCAGTTTTTGCCCATTCAGTACGACGTTGGCTGTGGGTTTGTCAAAAATAGCTCTTATTATTTTGAGATACGTTCCATCAATACTGAATTTATTGAGAGTTTTTAGCATGAAGGGCTGTTGAATTTTGTCAAAGGTCTTTTCTCCATCTATTGCAAAAATCATGTGGTTTTTGTCTTTGGTTCTGTTTATATGATGGATTACATTTATTGATTTGCGTATGTTGAACCAGCCTTGCATCCTAGGGATGAAGCCAACTTGATCACGGTGGATAAGCTTTTTGATGTGCTGCTGGATTCAGTTTGCCAGGTTTTTTTAAAGGATTTTTGCATCGATGTTCATCAGGGATATTGGTTTAAAATTCTCTTTTTTTGTTGTGTCTCTATCAGCCTTTCGTATCAGAATGATGTTGGCCTCATAAAATGAGTTAGGGAGGATTCCCTCTTTTTCTATTGATTGGAATAGTTTCAGAAGGAATGGTACCAGCTCCTCTTTGTACCTCTGGTAGAATTCAGCTGTGAATCTGTCTGGTCCTGAACTTTTTTGGTTGGTAGGCTATTAGTTATTGCCTCAATTTCAGAGCCTGTTATTGGTCTATTCAGCGATTCAACTTCCTTCTGGTTTAGTCTCGGGAGTATATATGTGTCCAGGAATTTACTTATTTCTTCTAAATTTTCTGTTTGCGTAGAGGTGTTTATAGTATTCTCTGATGATAGTTTGTATTTCTGTGGGATTGGTGGTAATATCCACCTTTTCATTTTTAATTGCATCTATCTGATTCTTCTCTCTTTTCTTCTTTATTAGTCTTGCTAGCAGTCTGTCTATTTTGTTGATCTTTTCAGAGAACTAGTTCCTGGATTCATTGATTTTTTTTGAAGGGTGTTTTGTGTCTCTATCTCCTTCAGTTCTGCTCTGATCTTAGTTATTTCTTGCCTTCTGCTAGCTTTTGAATGCATTTGCTCTTGCTTTTCTAGTTGTTTTAATTGTGATGTTGGGTCTTTCCTGCTTTCTCTTGTGGGCATTTAGTGGTATAAATTTCCCTCTACACATTGCTTTAAATGTGTCCCAGAGATTCTGGTATGTTGTGTCTTTGTCCTCGCTGGTTTCAAAGAACATCTTTATTTCTGCCTTCATTTCGTTATTTACCCATTCGTCATTCAGGAGCAGGTTGTTCAGTTTCCATGTAGTTGTGCAGTTTTGAGTGAGTTTCTTCATCTTGAGTTCTAATTTGATTACACTGTGGTCTGAGAGACAGTCTGTTATGATTTTTGTTCTTTTACATTTGCTGAGGAGTGCTTTACTTCCAACTATGTGGTCAATTTTGGAATAAGTATGTTGTGGTGCTCAGAAGAATGTATATTCTGTTGATTTGGGGTGGAGACTTCTGTAGATGTCTATTAGGTCCTTTTGGTGCAGAGCTGAGTTCAATTCCTGGATATCCTTATTAACTTCTTATCTCTTTGACCTGTCTAATGTTGACAGTGGGGTGTTAAAGTCTCCCATTATTATTGTGTGGGAGTCTAAGTCTCTTTGTAGGTCTCTAAGGACTTGCTTTATGAATCTGGGTGCTCCTGTATTGGGTGCATATATATTTAGGATAGTTAGCTCTTCTTGTTGAATTGGTCCCTTTAATACTCAAGCCGTCTATGGGCGGCAAAGCTGAAAGAGCTTTGGGGTTGTAGGCACCCGCTTCTAGACACTACCATTGGAATGGACCCCAAAGCACTCACCCTGGGCCTCTGCACTTGCCTGTCTGCACGATCCCCCTCCCACCAAGGGTTTAAGCAGGAGGCGACTAAACACGCCAGCCACACCCCTGTGCTTCAAGGGGGAATGCTTCCATTTCACTATCTTCTGAAATGCAAATTTAACACGCAGCTCCTTCAGCTCTCAATCTTTCTCCTATATCTTTTATTCTATGTAACCCTAAGAGAGACATTTTAATGTTTAAGGAATCTTAACCATTAAATCAACAAAGAAATCTATAATTTATTTAAAATAAATACATTTTTACACATAAGACTTAAAAACCCCATGTCTGTGTCGTATATACCACTTTAAAGTGACAAAATGTACTTGAGTTTATTTATAGAAAACATTTGTATGAAATGAGAGTAACGATCATTATTGCCTATCTTAGACTGCTTCTTCTGAGAGCAATAGCCTCTTATGAGTGAAAGTCAACAGATGGATTTACAAAGCCCACAAAATCATACAAAACTGTTTTTCCTTTACCTAATCTAAATCTGACTGAGGTTTTAGTCTAAATGCCATTTTTATAGAGCATAGCCATGTATTACCCTACCCTCAAGCCTGTTATTTTTAACTTTATTTTTATTGTTTTCCAACTTTATTGATATGTAATTCATAATTTTTAATATATTCAAGATGTATAATATGATTTGATATATGAAAAATTGTAAAATGATTGCTACAATCAAGTTAATTACCACCTCCATCACTTCACTTAGCTACCATTTGTGTGTTTGTGTATACGTTTGTATGCATGTGTGGTAAGGACACTTAAGATCTATTATCTTAGCAAATTTTTATAAAGTGGCTTTTTGCAGGTGTACCTTGTCATGCGCGTCTGTGTGAAGAGACCACCAAACAGGCTTTGTGTGAACAATAAAGCTTTTTAATCACCTGGGTGCAGGCAGGCTGAGTCCAAAAAGAGAGTCAGTAAGGCAGATAAGGGTGGGACCGTTTTATAGGATTTGGGTAGGTAAAGGAAAATTACAGTCAGAAGGGGTTTGTTCTCTGGCGGGCAGGAATGGGGGGGTCACAAGGTGCTCAGTGGGGGAGCTTTTTGAGCCAGGATGAGTCAGGAAAAGGAATTTCACAAGGTAATGTCAATGCTTAAGGCAAGGACCGGCCATTTTCACTTCTTTTGTGGTGGAATGTCATCAGTTAAGGCAGGGCAGGGCATTTTCACTTCTTTTGTGATTCTTCAGTTACTTCAGGCCACCTGGGTGTATATGCACAAGTCACAGGGGATGTGATGGCTTGGCTTGGGCTCAGAGGCCTGACATACCTCTCCTCTGATTCTGTTCTGCTATGTAACCCTTCCACAACCCATGTTGTGTCTAGTTGGTAGGAGAAGTTTCCTTAAGTATATCCTAGACTTGTCAAATTTTATGGTCATTTTTCTTAAAATTGTATTTTTGAATTTTGATTGCCAACTGGCCTCCATAAGCATGATTCATATTTAGATGGGTTTTTTGATTTTTAATCAACTAGAATTCTAATGTTGAAAAGCTTTTGTTACAGCCTATAAAGCAACCTTGATCCAAGCTTAGAATCTTAGGTGTAAAATAAATATAAAATATATAATTGTCGGGCTTTGCTTTATCAAATTACATTAGACAACAAAATAGCAGCTTTTAATATTAATAAATATTAATAATAAGTTAATAATTTAATATTAAAACACTTCAGAACTTCCACTCTGCTAATCTCAAGAAATATATTTATTTGTCTCTTATCTTCAAAAAGTCTGAGGACTCCAGGGATGCTTATTTATTTCAAATGATCAGTACTAGTGACTATTGTATTATAGACAAGAGATTGGAATGTCTGAAAAGCCCATTCAAGAACATTATTCTTATTTGACTTCTGTGACTTACATAGAGTTCCTGCTGAAACTGCTGAAACCCCCAAATATAGCAGTTCTGTGTTATACCTGTTGTCTCCACTGTTTGTTGTGAACCTATATATTCATCCCGGATGCATTCTCTTTTCTGCTTGTTTGTTTAATCTTAGGATAATGATCTTGATACATATCCCAAGATAGCCTAAAAGCAAGTCTTGATTTCAAGCAACAGCGTGGACAAAGGTTGGGGTGGGGGTAGAGAACAAGACCTTTCCTCTAAATAATACGGTATTAAAGTTGCACACATCAATTCTTCTGACATCCAAATGCTCATAACTTAGTTGCAAGGTATATTAGGTTTCTTATGAGAGGCAAGACTAATAGATTAGATGTATAAATGAAGGGGAGTTTATTAAGGAGTATTGACTCACAGGATCGCCAGGTGAAGTTCCATAATAGACCATCTGCAAGATGAGAAGCAGGGAAGCCAGTCCAAGTCTCAAAACTTCAAAAGTAGGAAAACCGACAGTGCAGCTTTCGGTCTGTGGCAGAAGGCCTGAATATTCCTGGAAAATCTCTGGTGTAGGTCCAAGCATCCAAAGACTTCAGAACTTGGAGTCCAATATTCAAAAGCAGAAAGCATCCAGCATGAGATGGCCAGAAGTCTCACCCAGTCTGCTCTTTCCATTCCTGCTTTTCTGCTGACAGCTGATTCGACGGTGCCCACCCAGATTGAGGGTGTGTCTGCCTCTCCCTGTCCACTGACTTGAATGTTAATCTCCTCTGTCAACACCCTCAGAGACACACCCAGAAACAATACTTTGCATCCTTCAATCCAATTAAGTTGGCACTCAATATTTACCATCACAAGTTTGGAACTCAGAATATTTCAGCCTTTATTTTGTGTGGCCAAGGGCTATCCTAAGAATAATTTATTAGCATTAAGGAAACCAGGAGAAGAGCTATTGGGGTATAACTATTGCTGCCATTGTCCACTTCTCTGGATACCCTATAAATTCATTGTATCAGTCTTCCAATTATAAAATATGCACTGCAACCTCCACAAGAGACCACTCATAAGTTTTATGCAACTGCTCAATAGGAGTGCCCAGCATTTTACAATGATGTTGAGTGGAATCATAGCCAGTACCGAGAAACCTAAAATACAAGCTATTTCTAAGCCCTTTCTTCTAATACAAAGCCAATACCCAAAGGGGGAGTAATCCCAAAACAGCCAAACTTAACCTCTTGTTTAGAAAAGCGTAGAGTCCAGATACAGAAGGCTCACTGAAACCATAATAATTACCAAATGCAGCCGGGCAGGAATTGAGACAACTCCACCGGGCAGCAGAGTAAGCCATTGGTCTCACTAAGATTCTGTTCTGTTATGAGTGGAATTGTCGCCCCCAAGAAAAGACATGTTGAAGTTCTACATCCCAGTACATCAGAATGTGACCTTATTTGGAAGTGTAGTGATTGAAGATTTAATAAGACAAGGTCACACAGGAGTAGAGTAGGCCCATAATCCAATATAACTGGTGCTCTCAGAAGAGCAAAGAAACACAGACAAGGGACACAGGGAGAATGCCATGTGGAGATGGAGGATCAGAGTGATGTATCCAGAGTCCAACGAAAACCAAAGATTGCCAGCCCAGTAAACCATCAGCGGCTAGAAACGGGCAAGAGAGGATTTTCCTACAGATTTCACAGAGAGCATGGTCCTGCTGACACCTTGATTTTAGACTTCTAGGCTCCAGGACTGTGGCACAATACATTTCTGTTGTTTTGAGCCACCCAGTGTTTGATGCTTTGTTACAGCAGTGGGAGTTTCCTTTGTATTATTCCATCTCCATGTCCACATCTGAAGTGACCTTTGCAAAGTATGCACTTCGAAGGGAAGCCCAATTTTTATAGCATGCTTCCTCATGGATCAAAGGCAGGGAGTCAAGAGCTATCTTGGATATTGTATTACTACAAACTGTGGCCACTACAGCCCAGTGGTTTGAATGACAGGTAGGGAGGATGAAGATTTTGGAGGCTGTTGATCCCTGTTATGACACAGAAAAACTATTTCATAAAATCAATAAACAACAATGGGATAATAAAATTTTAATAAAGTGATTGTTGACAAATGTTCACTGAAACAATAGCATTAAGAGTAATACTAATAAGTATTGAAAATGTCAATGCATTTTGGATGTTTTTGGCCATTTTCCACATAATTCTATGAGAAAGATAAATACAGGCTCAATTAGCCTACAGGTAGACATAACAAAAACCATAATTCTGATAAGGAAGACATTCCCTGCATGCAACCTGAAATACAAACTGACTGGGAGGCCAGTTATTTGCAGGCTGGTAAATTTAAAATCCAACAATTTCTGTATCTCAAACTATAACAAGTAAAATATAAACAAGAGGTTTAGCCAAAGACAACTCTAGCCTCACATTTTCTCAGTGTATCTCTGCTTTTGCTACACGGTTTTAGTGGACTCATTCACTTTACTCCTTTGTTGATACAGCTCCTCTAAAAATTGATGTGATTCCTTGCATCTTGCTTACACTTATTATTTTCACTTGCAATTATGTCATATCTTTCCTCAACCAACAGTTTTCCCTTCTTTACTGGATCATTCTATTAGTAAATATGCTTCCATATCTTCTATCTTCTTTTAAATCATAGATTCCATTTTAAAAATTCTACAAAAATTTACAAATCTACCATGATCTCATATTTATCACCACCTACCATCCCATTTATATCTTCTTTATGTCATAACTCTCAGTGATAACCACTAAATAATTTATATGTATCCTCTCTCCCTCACGTCTATACTCTTTGACCTTATTTCAGTCAGGCTTTGGCATCCACAACAGTCTTTAAACTATTCTTTGCATGGTCATGAATGATATCAAAGTTGCCAAATTCAACTCAGTCTTCCTCCTCTTACTTTTCCAAGTCAGTATATTTTGACAGAGTTAATCATCCTCCAGAAGTAATTGCCAAGTACTATTTCTTTCAAAGCCTTTACATTGATAAATTCCACATGTATTTTCCCAGTTTCTGTTTTTCCCATGACTGTAAAAGTCAATGCCTCTGATATAAGTCCACTTTGATACTTAATAATCATAACAATCTTAGCCATTCTAAAATATAATTCCTAATTCTTAGCACACCACAAAATAGAAGAAATGAGAACAAAAACAAATGAGCAAATAAAATTATCTTCTTTTCCCAAGAGTTTTGTGTTAGTCAGGGTTCTCCAGAGAAACAGAAGCAATAGGGATGGGTAGGTAGGTAGGTAGATGGATACATAGATAGATACACAGATATCTTGTAGGAAAATCTGGGTTCTTGTCACACAACCAGGAAAAGTTAGGCTTGCAGACACTTTGAAGAGTAAGGGGGATGGAATTTCTTGGGCGAAAAGGAGAAAGGAAAACAACACGGGGAAGCAAGAGCGGGGTTCCTGTTAACAGGCCCTCGTCTCACAGATTGAATCCCAGTTTCCCATACAGGAAAAAGAGGGGCCGGACTCCTCCCCACTGCAGATGGCATGAAATTCCAGTGGCTCCACCTTCTTCTCCCAGTGCACAGGCAGGTCAGAGGTTCTCTGGGTACCCCTTTATACTTGGCTGTCATAGATAGATAGATAGATAGATAGACAGACAGATAGACAGACAGACAGATGGATGGTAGAGTACTGTTATAAGGAATTGGCTCATGTGATTCTGGAGATTGAGAAGTCTTAAAATCTGCAGTGAGCAAGGTAGACATCCAGCAGAACTAATGGTGTAGTTCCAGTCTGAGTCCAAAGGCTTGAAAACCAGGAGAGCTGATGATGTGGTTCTAGTCTGAATCTAAAGACCTGAGAACCCAGAGAGACAATGCTGTAAGTGCCAGTCTGAGAGCTAGAAGGCTGAAGACATGAGAACGTGAGAAGACCCAATTCTTTAGTTCTAGTCTGGAGGCAGAAAAATATAAATGTCCCAAATCAAGTAGTTGGGCAAACAGACATCTCTTACTCAGTATTTTTGTTCTATTCAGGTCTTCAATTGACTGGATGAGGCCCATCGACCATAAGGAGAACAGTCTGCTTTACCCACTCAAATGTTTCTACTGATTCAAATGTTAGTCTTTCTAGAAACACTCTCACAGACACACTCAGAATGTTTGACCAACAGTCTGGGCATGCCATGGTCCAGTCAAATTGACACCTAAAATTATCAAAGTATCATATCACAGAACATCGTACCATTAAGCTCCCAGTTGTTCAGATCAAAACACCTGAAGTTAATCTTGACTCCCCTTTTTGTACTCCTTACACACAATCCAGTAGAAATCCTGGGATCTCTATCTTCAAAATAAATCCATTATCCAACTACTTCTATCATCTCCACTGCTATTATTTTAGTCCACACTAAGACCATCTCTCATCTTGGCTGCTGAAATAGTTTTCTAACTCAACTTTCTGCTTCAGTTCTTGTCCCTCTAGAATTTATTCACACTGTAAGTAATGAAGTTCTTCTAAAACACAAGTCAAATCATTTCACTTCCAGGAATATAATCCTTCATTGGCTTTCCTTAATATTAGAAAGAAAATCCAAAATATGCATGTTGATTTACAAGGCTCTCTATGCTCTAACCCCTGGCTACCTTCGATCACATTTCCAATTACCAGCCCCTCTGCTGACTATACTCTAGCTGGAGTCCTCTCTCCTTCTTAAACAGGCTTTTCCCTGAGATAATTTTCACTGAGACATTCAAATGACAGGATGCTTTCATTCATTCAGATTTCTACTCAAATGTCACCTCCTCGATGCGAACTTTTATGACCATCTATCCAACTTTTATCACCATTACTCTCTCCCCTGTTTTATACTTATTCAGAGCACTTAATAATGCTTGACTGTTTATCACACATTTATCAGTTATTGTCAAGGTCAACTATTAAAATCTAAGCACGAAAACAAAATCTGTCACTGTTATCAATGCTGTGTGTGTGTGTGTGTTTTATTTCAATGCTTTATTTTTCTTCCCTTTATCTGGTCTATATCGAAACTACTCCAGTCATCTTCATAAGTTTCAATACCTGTAAACCACAAAGTAAAGTTCATCTATATCCCAGATGACTCCTTAAAGCTTAGACAAGACTGAAAATGCATACATGGAAACATTTAAGATATGCATACAAAGAAATATGGAGATAATGCAGCTTCATCTGAATTGAGTCCAGCCATTAATAAATATCTTGCCAACCATTCTCAAGAATTTAGAAAGATATTTGTCTTAAAGTAATGGTCTTATAATGACCATTTGAGTAATTTTTTCAAAGCACACAGCTGCTGCAAGATAAATGTCACCAACAGTAGAAACACAATATTAGTAACTTTCAAAGATCGATCTTGTCAGTGAAATAATAAAGTTAAAGCACTGTTCTCCCCCTCACAGTTGGAAAATCCAACTCTTCTCAGCTCATAATACATCTGACAGTCCCAGTTTCTCCTAAATCCCATCCCATAAATCTCAATGATAACATCAGCCTGGGTGCCTTAGCCTGGGTCCAGCTTCAGACTCTGAGTAACTGGAAACATTATGGCAGTAGACACACATCTTCTTCTTCATTCCCCACTGTATACCCAGCCCCTAGAACAATGCCTAAATGCAGTCAGGGCTCAGAAATCACAAAGACTTCTTACTTACCCATTCTTCTCAGTTGCTCTGGGGATATCTTACCTCTTCTTCCAACCAGAACTTCTTTTTTTTTTTTTTTTTTTTTTTTTTTTTTGAGACGGAGTCTAACTCTGTTGCCCGGGGTTGGAGTGCAGTGGCCGGATCTCAGCTCACTGCAAGCTCCGCCTCCCGGGTTCCCGCCATTCTCCTGCCTCAGCCAGAACTTCTTTGATGAGCAATAACTCACTAACCCAGAAGCTTGACGGTAAAACAGAGCTGATACTGCTGGAAGTCAAATCCAGAACTCTGAGAGCAGTGGCTTTATTAGTGTAAGTGCCATAACATGCTACTCTATGTGTGTGAGTAGGCAAGAGACAAGCAATGAAAGCCACATCATTGAACTTAACTATAGGAGGCTGCATATCTTGTGCCTTGGGGTTGTGCCTATTAATTTCTGAGGTTCACTTGGTTACCCTAATCTTAAAAGGTTATGGCATTTCAAATTTGAGCAAAGACTCAAGGATAAGACCTCACGACCTTTTGCCATTAGGAATAATGATATGGAAAAGGATGAACAATATAAACCAGCATGTTTGAAACAGGTCCTCCTGTTTTTTATTATAAGCTATTTTGAATGCTGACAAATTCATTATTTGTATACAATTATAGCATCTTAATGTTTGCTCATTTTACTATTTAGTAAATCTTCCACTCATTCCATCTCCTAGTCTCCAGTCACCCTTCACCCTGGGAGTGAAGGTCAGAGAATAGCAAGGGGTAACAACCAATTTAGAGGAAACCCTTAGCCACTTCCTATGTAACCATTCAATTAGCAAAGAAAAGCCAGCTTTAACGTCATCATTTGTGCCTTGACCCAGTGACTGCCCATTAAACAGAGGAAGGGCAAAGCCTATCAGTAGCTTAGCAACCAGCACATTTTCCTTCCCACTTAAGGTGAGCCTCTATTCAGCAGCAATTCCGGCCCAATTGACGTTCATCTGGCTGAGCAGTTTCCTTCCTCTACTGAAATAGGAAGATCCTACAATTATGTGCTTCCCCACGGTCAAGATGTCAGGGATTAGACTCATAAAAGGCAAATCTTAGCCAATTGGATGAATATCAAGAATAGAGTACAATTCCCAAATTAGAGCGTCTATAAAATACCGTCCGTTTGCCACCTTTTTTACCCTCTGTTATCTCATAGCCTATTTGCCTCTTTTTCTAGATTTACTAAATTCTCTGGTGGGAATGAGGCAGATAGATGAAAGAAAAGCAATTGATATGCATGAATTTAATCTCACAAAATGGAGTGTTTTGTTTATCAAAGCAGAAAGGATACCCTTAGGGACAACTTCATTCACAATATCGTGAGTAAAGTAAATTTCAAGGCAACATTTGAGGGTAAACTACCCTAAAAGGTCCATCAAGAACCATTATCCTTGAAAATGTTAGCAATAACATAGGTTTCAAGGAAGTTCTACAACAGGGTAAAGCAAATATATTAAACTAGTTTTCACTTTGGTAAAGAAATAATATTTTGAGAAATATTTATGTAACTTGGGTTTCAAAAATCTGTGTCAAATGTGAGATTTTTTTAATCTCATGGACAGTAAAATGCTATTCTCTGAAACAGATGAAAATATGCATTTTCATTAAATAATATATTTCAAATGTAACATTTATTATGAAATTGTGCTATGATCTTAAATATATTATAAATTTAGGTAAAATTAAAAATTATTTATTCTAGTAATAGGACTAACTAAATATTTCTGTTGAATAGTGATTTGTATGCATGCAAATTTAGATAAATTTGACTAAATCTCCATAATGTATAGTTGTCAATTTTTTCTAAAACTTGTAACCTTTTCAGGTTCCGACTCTAGGAACTAGGCAGTTGCCTCTTTGCTTACAAATAAAATATTTGGGATATGTAAACAGTGGTTAACTGTCACTTGTGAATTATTATTGTTCAAATGGCAGGATCTATATAATATAATGATATATTTTTCATGAAAAATATGTCTTTAATGTTGATGTTTCATTCTTTATTACTACAGAAATGGTACCTTAGTTTATTAAAGTTTTTCTACCACATGAAACATGCACAGTATTTAGTACATGGTCAGATGGTTTAATGTTAGTTTATTAAAGTTTTTCTACCACATGAAACATACACAGTATTTAGTATATGGTCAGATGGTTTAATGTCAATTTCTGCTTGTTTTCTGCCAAGAACTGAAAGAATGGGAGTAAACCATGAGAAAGAGTAAAGCAGGAAAAGAGGTCAAAGTTGGTCATAACTTTCAACAGCTGGGGCTCAATCCTTTGCCACCTTTCAGTTGCATGAGGGAGGGAAAAGAGGGGCTTTCCTTCACTGGCTTTAATCCTCCCTTGGTCAAGGGCATCCCCAAGGGGTGGTAACTTTTCCACATTACGAGGTTTTTTTAAAGACTCACCTGTACCAGTCAGATTCCTTTCAGAAAAACCCGAGAAAAAGGCTAAGAGAGTCTTGGCAGAGCTGAAACAAGATGCTGTCAGGTTCAGCTCTGTGAAGCTGATTGCACAGCTGGAGTAGAGGTGAGCTGAGAGGACTTCAGAGTAAACATAAGAGGTGTCCTACAGGGTGCGTCTTTGCTCAGATTTCCCCCTAACAAGCTCCAGTAAGTCAAATTCATGAGAGAAACTTCAAGGACGCAGCCCAGTTGTAATTGTTCCAAAGCCTTCACACTGAAGAATTAGTGGCGTAAGTTCCAGTCTCCTGTACAGTCACTGGTACCGATCATTGTTTTCTTTGCCTCCTCTCTCCACTTTTCCTTCTATGTCTCCCTCACCTTTGAACAGCACTGTGGGATGCGTGGGTTGTTTGCTTAGTCAGATAATACCAGTCTTCATCCTCAAAGGATCTAAGGTCTTAGTTGCTTTATATCCGCGAAGCTGTGGTTGCTGCAATTGCGCTCTTACAATGAGTACTGGGAATACAAGCACCATGAAATGAATGCCCTAGTTAATGCCTCATGTTCAGAAAGTAGACCTTCTTACCCTCCTTTGTAGCAGCAAGCTCAGCTCCTATATTCAAGCTGAGTTACCCCTCATCACTACAATAACTCTTCATTTTGCCTGCTCATTTGCTGCAAAAGCACAAAGTAACTAGGTTATGCTTTCCGGTTGAGTGGTTCCTCTTTTGTATGAAACAGGTGCTCCTAAGCAGGACAGATTGCTCTTTTTATACTTATCAGTGTTGCCAGGCTATGGTCTTCTGTTATTCAATCGAAGACTAATCTAGGTGTTTCTGGGAAGGTATTTTATAGAGATGATTAAAATACATAATAAGCTGACTATAACTAAGGGAGTTTCCCTAGATCACCTGGGTAGGCCTGATTTAATAGCTGAAAGGTCTTCAGAGCAGAGCTGAAATATCTCTGGAGAATAAGAGATTCTGCATGACGATAGTAGCTTCAGACTGTGCCCAAAACTTGTAGCCTGCCTTTCCTGATGACCTGCCCTACAGATTTTGGAATTTTGGACTTGCCTAACTGTATCCTATAATCACACAACATGCAAGCCAATTCCTTGAAAAAAAAAAAAAAAAAAAAAAACCTCCTTAACCCCCGTAGGTACTGCTTCTTCTACTAGATCTGTTTCTTTGATTGAATCATCCTGAACCAGTAGGTTCTGTCTCTTTCTGTCTGAATTACCTATTGCCTGGCACATTGTTTTAAAGTGGCAAGCTTGGCCAAATTAGTGATTTGTCACAATTTGTACTTACAGCTCTTTCATATGCCCTATAAATACTATCAACTTTAATTTCTTTTTATACCACATCTTTTGTTCTGTAACAAATTTCCACAAATTCTTGCTGAGATATTAGTTGGACATATAACAGACAACAGATACGATGTTAACTAAAAGAATGTCAATGTAACCAAGAAACTGAACAAGAGCCAAGTTTCTAAGGAATGCAAACAAAATGAACAGATGACAAGTGACAGGTCTAATATTTTTATATTAGCCATTTCTTTTGCACAGACTCAATAAGGAATTAATTAAATACCCCTTTGGAACCAGAGCCATTTCAGTGAGTTATAGCACTTGAAATTCAAATTGACCATTTTAAAATGAACGTGTCCCATGAGGTAAACATTCTCTACTGAAATATGGTCAGCTACTATGAAAACCTAATGATTTGTCTTTGAAGACCCGTAATTAAATAATAAGTCTCAAACCAATGGCATTGAGATGAAAAAATATTTATAAATTCTGGGTCATTGAATGATAGAAGACATAGTATCTTAAATTTAGCTGATTGACTTAACATGATCAAGCCATGTGTAAATGGATACCAATATTAACATCTTTTATTAAACCCTAATGCTATGTTTATTTAATATATATAAGGTATATGTAGCTATATATTTAACATATATACATATACTCTAATATATATAATTTATAAATCATATCTTTATACCTATATCTCCCACGAAGTTGAATTAATCTCAGAAAACTGAGGCAATATCTGTTTTTGTATGTTCCTGTACGCTACAGTAGCGAACAGTTCACCATATATCAGGCAGAAGTTAATATTTTGCTCATGCCACATACTCCCTGCTCATTAGCAGCTGCCTCTGCTCACAGGGCACACATTAGCACCTCCAGTCCGCCTGATGGAGGCTCTACCACTTCAATCACAAGGTTTCATGGTTGTGTGCCACTTCATAGCTCATCATCTTGTAACTATACCATCTTCAACATGTGGCTTTGATGTGATCTCAGTAAACTAAGAGAGAAAATGGAGCATTGTGTATAAACTTTTTATTTCTTCACCTCCAGTGTGAACATACTACTCTTGCTCACCTTTCATTAGCTAGGAATGATTATGTGACCCCAACCAAGGTGACTGGAAAACACACAGAACAGTGAGTAACCAGAGTGCTTGTTGAGTACCCCTTCTTCACTACGGTCCACTCTTAGAGTCTCCAATGTACTTCCTTTTCTCTCATCTTCTTACATATGGACTCACTCAACTTCTCGCAAAGAGGTACACCCAAAAGTCTCATGTACTCTTTATTTTCTACTCAAAAGATCTCCAGAGATGTGTGACATATTAATTAATAAATAAAAATATGTAGTCAAAGAGGCAAAATAACATATTATTTTAATATCTGTCAAAAGATAGAAAATATAATAACAGCTATTAGAATCCAAGATATGTTATGAATACATGAAAATATTTATAGATTTATACAGGTTGCAATGAATAATTTCCAGGTCTGACAATTGTGTTAATTCCAAGATTTAAAGTATCATTCTTTAAAAAGTTATGGTTAATGAAGGGTGAAATATATCAATAATTCCAAGACATAGGAACAAAATATTAACATAGGAAGAGAGAAAAGAAATAATTTGGTATAAATAAGAAGTCACACTAAGTTTCTTAGGACTCACTATTTGATGATTAGGGGCTAAGATGATACATACATGTATTTACTTAATTTGGTTTTCCTTTCTTCCACCACTTGTTGACCTATTCTAGAATTCCTAGCACATTAAGGTACTATGTGATATTTTGGTGTTTCATCTTTGTCTATATTAGTCATAGTTCTCCAGAGAGATCGAATGTAGGATATACATAAATAGATATATGAAAGGAGATTTATTAGGAAGAAATTGAATCACACAATTATAGAGACAAAGAATTTACTCATATAATTATGGAAGCTGAAAAATTCCACAATAGGTCATCTGCAAGCTGCAGTACCAGGGAAGCTGGTAGTATGGCTTAGTCCAAGATGGAAAGATTGAGAACTCTCAGTTTGAAACCAATGACCCAAGAACCCTGGGGACCGCTGGTGCCAGGCCTGGGGTCCAGAAGTCAGAGAACTTGAAGTTCTGATTTCTAAAGGCAGAAGAGCATTCAGGCTCTGGAGAGAAAGAATTTCTCCTTCTCCTGCATTTTTTGTTTTTTAACATCCATGCCCCTTGCCAATTGGATGGTGCCACCTACATTGAGGTGCCACCTCCCTTTCTCCCTTCTTTCTTCCCTCTCCCCCACCTTTCTTCCTTCTCTCTTTCTTTCTTCAGAGCCTGATCACTAAGATATAATCACTGCGTATGTATTTTTTCACAGAGTGGACCTTAGGTACCCATCTCTCACCAACCTGACCCCACAGGTTCTACCAAATCTGAAATAAGACAAATTTGTGCTCTTACTACTGCAGGCACTCTGAATTTTTCTTCTGCTCTGAATGGAGCTTTGTGCTTGAATCTTCCTCATTAAGTCCACAGATTCAAATGCCAATCCCCTCTAGAAACACCCTCACAGAAACAACCAGAAATCATTATTTACTAGCCATTTGGGATCCGTCAACACAGTCAAATTGACACCTACAATTAATCATCACAGTATCTCAACAGGTGAAATGGAATAGATGGCTAAATGAACAATTGTTTCCTATACACTTTGCTTGACAAAATACATGAGCTGTTCGACAGTCATCTTTGCCTTTGGGGTTCCTTTACAATAGAAGATGAAGGAAGAAAAGCAGGATACATAGTGAGTAATATTTAAATTAGTGAAATAAATGCAGTTAATATTGAATCATCTTGCTATTCTCGTAGACCCCAATTAGAAACAGTGCAATGTAACAAAAAGTGCACATAACTCAGCTGCTTTAATTTCAACTTTAGAATGAAAAAGCATTTATCTGTCCACAAACAGAAATCATCAACTCAAACCATTAAAGATAATGCAAATGCAAGACACATTAATATTTTCAAAGTATTAAAAACCAGTGAATAAAATAAAGTATATATAAAAATTGTATGCATTTCTCAATCAAAAATAAACATATTTGTTGATTATCATCATGAATAAATATGAGGGCTACAAACAAACTTACCATATGGAAGTACCTTTGAAACATCATTTAAGTAGAATTAAAATTTACTAAATACTAAATTTGAATGTATCATTTTGTCTGGAAGTTACATGGAAATTCCTTAGCATATTTATCATTTCTATCTCTTATAAAAGTAAATTTACTTAATATAGTCTGTGCTCCCATTGTAGACATCAATCTCTTATTAGGTATATGGGACTAATGTTTAGACAATGTCCTGAGGGACCCAGTTAACTCTCTCCAATCCCAGTCCATGTTATTATCCTTCTTACACACGATGTAACAAATGAATGCCAATGGCTACAAGGGAATGTGAATAAAACTAACATTCCAAGATAGAATTAAGCCTCAGGTTGAAATTCTCTATGAAGTAAATGCTGTTTACTTGGTTTCTATCCCCTGTGGCACCAAAATTTTAAATTTAGCAATTTGGTAGAACTAGGGTAGTTTCTGTATGATGTCAACGTCAGAAAGTTACCTTGAGCAGGGGCAAAATGTTTCTTAACTTGGAAATTTACGACCATGGTTAAGCATATCTGAGAAAGACTGATTCCCCCATTTGATTAAAATAGAAAACAAGCAAACAAACAAAAATTTCTAGATAAACACAATGTATGTATGCGTGTATAGACATATACCCACATATTACACATATACCTATATACATAGATAGAGGCATACAAATATAAAGACTAAATAAATTTCTTATACCGTGTTAATAGCATCTTATCATAAAGCCACAGAGTGTGGGGAAGAAAACAGTCTACATGCCTATGTATTTGGCTGGTGGAGATCCTCTTTTGCGGTTTCATTTACTTCTGTCCAATAAAATCTTGTCTGTAGTGTATGCTGGGATTACATTTTTTCCTTCCCTCCCTTGCTCGCTCCCTCCCTCCTTCCTTCCCTCTCCTCTTTCCGTCCTTTCTTCCTTCTCTCATTTCTTTTTTCTTCCTCCTTCCCTTCTCCTTCCCTCCTTTCTTCCTTCCCTCCCATTTTCTTCCCCTACCTTTTTCCTTTCCTTTCCTTTTTTCTTTCCTTTCTCTCCTCTCTTCCCTTCCTTTCCTTCCCTCCTTCCTTCCTCCCTTTCTCCCTTCTTTCTTCCCTCTCCCCAACCTTTCTTCCTTCTCTCTGTCTTTCTTTCTTCAGAGCCTGATCACTAAGATATAATCACTGCGTATGTATTTTTTCACAGAGTGGACCTTTGGTACCCATCTCTCACCAACCTGAGCCTACAGGTTCTACCAAATCTGAAATAAGACTAATTTGTGCTCTTACTACTGCAGGCACTCTGAATTTTTCTTCTGCTCTGAATGGAGCTTTGTGCTTGAACAATTATGTTCTCAGTCTCTCTTTTGAAGGATATGTGTTTTTTTTGTTTGTTTGTTTGCAATTTTCTGAAGTCAAGATGCACTGCATACCATTCTCAGCACTCACAATGGTGGGACCAGCAAAGGGGATCTGGCAAGGGCAGCAACAATTCCTACCACCCTCCATTCAGTTAATCAATAACGTGATTCTAAGAGCAATATCCTTTAACGCATGCTCCTTAATCCAGTATCTTCAGGGTACTTTTGAGTGTGAGAACTTACGAAAGTTTTAACTAAACCAGATTGATAGTCATAAAAATAAAAAGAAATTAGTTTCTGACCTTTAATAATAAAATTGAGCTTAGTTTTATTTCATTTGATAACTTCACAACCCATTTGGAGGACAGATTCCTGTTCGTTAGTTAATAAATTAACTCTGAAGGCCTGATAGTGTACCCAAGAGTGCACAGATATTCTTCAGAAGTGACTTTTCTGTTGGAAACTTAGAATAGGACACTTGGAACACTCTAGTTTCGCTAATGGCAAGGGACCCACTTCTCTGATGAAGTCATTCAGATCTGGATAGTGTCACCACGAAAAAAAGTGATTCCTCCAATTTCTTACTATGAGGAAACCTATCCTTTGGACATCATGTTCTCTTCTTTTGAAGGAACGTAATTTAAATAGTGGAGAAGAAACTGCCACTTCAGAGTTGTTTAAAAATGCTTTAATACTGTAATTTCTGTATAAAATGTCTATGCTTAAAAACAAATAAGGCCAGGGTAAGTGATACAACTCTGTGACTTTGGAGTTGGTGAGATGAGAGATTTGCCTTTCATCTGTTTGGGAGCAACAGATGAGCTGCCAAAATTAAACAATTTTTAATTTGTACTAAATATAAGAAAAGTAACCTATATTAACACATGTTAAATATAAGGAAAGTAACTTTTCTTATATTTCTCTTTTGGTAGACAAATTTTTATCAAACACATCTACTGTTTTGATTAAATGTATCTGAAAACTCTCAAGTTATAGGTGCCACAGGAGGAAAAAATGACAAAATCATATTGATGAAAATACGTTATGTAATTTTAGAAGACCAGAATCCTATATACCTTCAGAAGTAGGAAGTAAATGTCAAGCAGCATAGTCATCCTGCTAACCTCTTGGTATAATACTTCCTATTGGGTTAAACTTTCTTCTAGAGTAGCAAATTTTTATGCCTTTTGTTATGAAGACCTCTTTACACTCTTGAAGAATGTAAAACACAAAAAACACACAAGCAACACATTCCAATATCAGCCTTAGTGATGACATCATCATATGCCGTCACCTCTGAAAAGTCCACCACACACTTGAAAGAGGATGAAAATAAAAAGACAAATAATGCCTTAGTATTACTTAGAAAATAAGTTCTGTTCCTATAGACCCATTGAAAGAGCCACAGGTATTCTAGTGCCATATTCGTTTTATAAAGAAAGTCTAAGGGATTGAATAGAAGATGGGAATTGAGAGTTGTTCAATATTACATTCTTTTGCACTCAGTATAACAATATTGTAATTATTACAGAAGAAACTGAGGTGCATTTGTTGGCAAATAATCTAAACATAATTTAATACATTGTTATATTAAATGTATTCATTTGCCTAATCCTGATACTCATATATTATATTTTTTCTTGCTTAATTATTTCTTAATATGTTTATAGTAAAGCAAACAATTTAATCAAAGGTCATTTATGTAAATTAAAAAAATTCTATTAACGTATTTGAATACCTAATTTATATTTTTAATGTGAAATATGGATTTTGAGCAATCTGTTTAAATATATACTATTTAAAGCCCTAAATTAAAACATACATACTATGTTGAGTATATATCTACTTGTACTATCAGGATAACTTTCTGGAAGGCGTGACCTTTCAAATGTTTACTGTATTAATCATACAATTAAATGGTTGCAATTTAGTAGTTATTGTAAAGAACTTGCATTCTGGTTAATAATCGAATGACTCATATATGTATTTCTATCCTTAAAGACTTGTTTTTACAAGACAAACTGGAAAAAGACAATAAATTTTCTATCAAGATTTGTATCTCTAGATGGTCTAGATAATTACAGAAAAATTCAGAGACATTTTGAATGTCTTTTTCTTAAGTAGAAGAGACAGATTTAATTTAGGATTAGGACTGAAAGTCTGAATTCAGACAATACTCATCCTCAGCCAATATGTTACTCAGCAAATCCAGGTGATATGAAAGGAAGGGAATTTCATTTGGCAGAGAGTTCAAATGATATTTATTTAAGCCACACACACACACACACACACACAAAATGTAATAGTTTCTAATGAAACTTACCATGAGAAGAAAGTTCCAGCAAAAGTGTGAACAAATATATTCCTTTAAGTCCTAGTCACAGACTATAACAGTTTAAATCTGAGTCACAACCAGGTACAGAAGATGATAATTTGGAGGTCCAACAACTACCTACTTTTAAGGTTTTGGGAATTTTTTTTTTTTTTTAGATAAAACCAGTATCTATTTTAGAAATTATCTAAAAGAATATAAGGCTTTGATACATCTTTCCTGAGTATATCAATTTAAGTTTATAGAATATTTAATGTAGTTGAATCTTTAATGAAATATGACACAATTATTTTGGAAAAAATTGAGACTATTACTTCCATATTAAATATGTAATGGATGTCAGTTAAGATCTAGCTAGAGGCCAGGCTTGGTGGCTCAAGCCTGTAATCCTAGCACTTTGGGAGGCCGAGACGGGCGGATCACGAGGTCAGGAGATCGAGACCATCCTGGCTAACACGGTGAAACCCCGTCTCTACTAAAAAATACAAAAAACTAGCCGGGCGACGTGGCGGGCGCCTGTAGTCCCAGCTACTCGGGAGGCTGAGGCAGGAGAATGGCGGGAACCCGGGAGGCGGAGCTTGCAGTGAGCTGAGATCCGGCCACTGCACTCCAGCCTGGGCGACAGAGCGAGACTCCGTCTCAAAAAAAAAAAAAAAAAAAAAAAAAAAGAAAAAGATCTACCTAGAATCATATTGTTTTTAGAATTTACAAATCTCCTTGTCATACATTTTCACTGAGACTCACATTTTCACTGAAATGTAGGTATCAATGCCATTAACCCTATTTTAGGTTTTAGGAGACTCAGGCTAAGGAAAAAAGAGTGACTTGCTGTAGGTCGTACAGAGATAGGACTCAGGTCTTCTGAGTCTTAGTATAATATGTTTCCATCACACCACAGGTTTGTCTAGATGGAGTGACCAACATACCATTCTTTCTGGTTTCCGTATCCCCTTAGGAAATAAGAGATTAAACCTTGTTTAACTTCATTAGTAACCTTATCAAAACCTATAACCTAAGAAGTCAAAAAAAGACTATCTCACCATCTCTCCCCTGAATAGCTCTTGTTTATTCGCTAGTGAGTAAAATACACTGTTTGCAACAAAATTTTTTTTCCGTAACTAGACATCAAAATTTAAAATTGAAAAAAGAAAATGTGATAGAAAAGATGGCATATCTTCACATTACAAGAATATAAGTAAATAAAAATAAATCTGCCAGAGTAATTCCTTGATAATAGGATAATAGGAGAAACACAGTTTCAGCCAGGAGACTACGCCCTTCCGTTATGCCATACTTTCCTGGCTGAATTAAGAGTATCTCTCATCCCCCGGTGAGAACCTGCCTGAGCTAGCATAAGATTTTTATCATTCAGGAAAATTCCATTTGGAAGCGAGACTCTCTAGATAAGTTGGAGACACCCACAATAAACCATCGTACATGCAGATAACCTTCCAAGATATTATTCGGTGCTCAGACAGACTGCTTTTATCAGTTTAAGCCATATGAAATTGCCATTGTTTTGGGGTCAAACCAGCTTGATAACTTCATATGGTGCATCTCAGACTTCACTTGTATAAGAAAGCAAGATACTTTCATTAAGAGTATGAGCTTTAGAGTCTAAAGATCTTTATTTATATGGAAGCATTTGCTCATACTAATTAGGGAAGGTTAACTCTCAAATGGACATGATTATAATTGAAGTAGAATCTATAGAGTTGCTATGAGGATTAACTGAAACTACAAATACAGAGTCTAGCACAGTACGGTATCAGATTGCTATTCAACAAATAATGGATATTATAGGGCTAATACTGTTGCTGAGGTCCTGTATTCTAACTGTGAACCCTATCTAGCTGTTGCACCCAGAAAGACTTGCTATTTATTTCTGATAAACTTGGACTACACCTCATTTTTGAGCCTATTACTGTCATGGTTAGCCATACAGTCTCTTTCATACATGGTTTTTTGAGGTCATCTATCTAAGTGAACCCAGTTAGTGCTAATAATAGAATTTGGCCATGAAGCCTATACCTGTTAATGCCAAGAAATCTCTGTGACTTGGAGGACAGAGCATCTTTAGCACTTGGATATATTTACACACAAGTTTTTGAGTCATTCAGAGATTTCATTTTTAATTAATATGTGGAGAACATTTTAGTATTTATAAGAAAATCAGGTACAAAATATAGTATGTATTACTTCTAATATTTCACTACTATTTACTCTTGGCTCCAGGCAATCAAGAATCTTTAATTTGTTACTCCACTTTCTCAGATATTCTTTTAAAACTATTCCTTTGAACTCATAGGAAGCTATTACTTCTCTCAGCCATTGGCCTCTCACACTTTTGCTCTTTCTGACCACTGTGCGCCAGAGATTGCAAATTCCTTGAGTTCAGGCTTTGTATTATTTACCTTTGCATGTGACTACTACATAGACTTGCACATTACAAGACCCCCAAAAATATATTATAAATAGAAGCAATTGGAAAATTCAAATAATAAGCAGATAATTACAAAAAATGTGTTTGCAAAATTATAGTTGGAAATTGGAACACTTGAAAAGTGTTTTTTATTTTTAAAAAATTAATAGTGAGCCACATATTGGAGATGATTTAAGACTTGCAGACCAATCATGACTGCCTATCGACCCACACTGTAGCTGAAATAATGCTACCAGAAAAAAATTCTACCACTGAGTCCCAATGACACTTCAATCTCCCATTTGATGTTAGACTCTCTTGCCTCTAAGTCATGATCTTTTTGATGTGTGGGGATATGGAGTGTTGCTTGAGTTGCTGAAAATAAAGTTTGCAATGGCCAAGGAGACCTGGTTGTACCAAGGGAAGATTTTTGCAAAAGGAAAATTCTTCAAGTTTTGATGTCCATATTTGCGTGTACAAGAGGCTGAAAAAGAAGGTAGCCACTAGCTACCTAAGGGTATGTACTTTAAAATTTCAATTAATTAAAAATTCATTTCCTCAGCCATACTAAACATATTTCCAGTACTTAATAGTCCCATGAAGATGACACCTAGAAAACTGGACAGCAGATATTTTCATCTCAGAATGTCTTATTGGACAGCACTAGTCCAAACAATTGATGGAGAAGATCATTTGGGTGTAGAGAGGCAGGTTGTAATTTATAACTCATTATCAGGAAGGGTAAGTACAGGGCTGTCATGATCTCAGAAATGCCTTGGCAATTCTCAGCTGTTTGATGCATTAACACACCTCTTTCACCTGGAAATGGAATTCCAGCTCTTTCTACTGAGATACACACACACACGCACACTTTTTTTTTTTAACAAGGAAACACAGATCTTGTTTTCTAAATTGAATGATTATCATTAAAATAATTATTCCTAATGTAGTTTGTCTTTACACTCTCTGCAATATCTTGCTGATCAGATTATAGAATTTCTATTACATACAAAGTATTTTTGTAGTTTTATCAATCAACCAACCAAAAAATGAAACTAAAACAAAATTACAATATAAAATTCAGACCTTTAGGAGATGTTTTTATTTAAAAGGCTGTCCAAACTGGGACATAATGCATAACTAGCTTATTATTATCTTGGCTTCTCAAGATGCAAGTATACATTTTGACTTTTAGCAAATTCCCTCTGCTGTTATTACCACGATCACTATGAAGAAAAATATATCACAATTTAAAATACCAAAATATGAAAAATAGAAAGTTTGCCATCAAAAACAAAGATCCAATATCGATTTGATTTTTTCAGGGAAAATATTTCCGAAGGTTTAAGTCTTTACTACTGACACATTTGAAAATCAAGACAAGGGAAAACCCCCACCCATTTATTTAGCTCATATTTTTCATCTGTATATGGAACTTTTCAAGTAAGAAGATATTGTGTCCTGTGAGTGACCTTAGTGTTCGGGTAAATTACTTTCATTCTATGAAGAGTCTAAAACATGCATATAAATAGGAATGTGCATAAACTTGCAAAGATATTACTGGCATTCTGCATTTTCCATAAAAAGTTCTGTATGCCTGAGGCTAAATGTCTAGCTGTATTTCATCCTAAGATTAATAGAACTTCATGAAATATTTAGACTTTCATAATATGGCTTTTACATAATTTTTCAAGACAGTCGGAACTTTTTGACCATTTAAATGTTTTCACCTAAAACAGAGCAATCATCTGGCATTTGGTTTACAACAGAATTCTTTGTCCAGATCTCTCTTTGGAGTGGCTGCTTCGGTCTTCTTCCTGGTTGATTAGACATAGATCTCTCTGATCTGACCTCAGATAACATCTATGCTTGGAACTCTCATCTCTCAAATGTTGTGCCTTGATCATCAATCATCTTTGAAAATATTAATATAGCAATGTCCAACTCAACTCAGCTGATAATTCAGTCATCCGGGACACAACAAAAACAAATCAGCACATAACTGGACCAAAAGCTGAGTACCCAGTTTGTTTTTGATGGTGGTAGTGGTGATGCTTAAATACACGTGTGTGTATATGTCTGTGTATATTTTATCACATATATACACACACACATAGATTTAACTGGATATCACATATCTTAAAAATTCAGTTAGTTCTAGCATTTCTCCCATCTAAGCCAACTAAATAAGATTTTTCTAAATATTACCACTTACTGCTAGAAAATTCCCTTTAGTTTAAATTATCTAGATATTAAAGAGAGGGAGGAAAGAGTTTATTTTACTACAAAATAATTCTCTAGCCTTCAAGGAGCATTAAAGCAAAAACATATTGAAATATTGAGTTTCTAAGAGATGCTATGAATTTTTTGGTCTTATCTCAACCCATCACAAATCCCTTTTTAAACAACGGTCTGGTAGAAAGACTCCCAGCGTTTGAATGAATTGGGCCATTGCAGAAACTTAGCACCTTACGAAGCATTTCCTTCCTTTTCTCCTCTATTCTTCCCTTCCTCCCTTCTTTTCTTTTTCATAGATTAAATAATTAGAATTTAGGACCTGTTACCTTTTTTTTTCATTAAGAATCAACCTCACAGCTACACCTATTTGTTAATTCTAAATCATTGTTTCCTGGAGCTAAACAGATCAGTAACTTTTCATGTAACTATTCTTAAAATATATATATACACATATATAATGATACTTCTATAGATATATTTCTATTACATTTACGTATGTATGAATATAATTTTATATATTATACACATAAACACACACATACACACACAAACATACGTATTTTTTCCTCTCCTCTAAATATCACTCCCTATCCCAGATGATTAATTCAAAAATATCAATACCAATCTGACATTGAACCCTGTGCCACCAAGGGCAATGAGTTACCTGTGTTTGAATATTAAACGCTATTGAACAAACATTAAATTCTGAACAACACTGAACCTTAGGAGGCTCAAGCTTCACATTAGGGTTTTAGGTAGACTGTCATCATATTTCATTTAAATCCTAACTTTCCATAATTGTAAAATAATCAAATAACATAATTTTATCCACTTCCCCAATAACTAGAGATACATTTACATAATTACTGTCAGTGTATCAAAGTATTTACTTAATAGGCTATTTCCAAGGGATCCATGAAATAATCTATGCAAAGCACATAGCACATTTCTTGATATAGGGTAAGTGCTATAATTTTTATCAATTATTCTTGTGTTGTTATATATAAACTAAACTCTAAGCAGTAGAGCTCTATGACACTTTCTCATTTATTTGCGTATCTGAAATACATGTTATTGGATTTCTGGCTATTGTGTTTTTTCTTGACTCGTTGAAATGGGATATGAATAGAAGTGCTGTCATCTCACAGTAGTGAGAAAATCATCCCAATTTTAATGATAGACAGCAGATGAATCACTACTTAATGGCATGATCAAACAGACCTGGAAATACCAGTCACTCCCATTGCAGCCCACTGATTTATCTGTTGATGGCTGGAAATAATATACACATTGTTCTTGAAACCACTCCATTACCACAAAATATCATTATTGACTAGACAGACTAATCCTTCTCAATATGTGTGCCTTGGCTTGTATGGCAGGGAAAATAATATAGAATTTAATAAGTAATAATATTAAAGGAGCAGAAACAGAAACTCATTTCATGGTTTTATCTGGTTAATATTAAGCATTGGCATGGTCTTTATAAAATTAGCCTATTTCTTTAATTTATATCCTTTAATTATAATTTTTAAAAGACAAGATGTAAACCATTAATTTACATTTTAGAAACATTCTATTTGACATTGTATATTAACTTGCATTCATGTAACATTAAATTGGATATGAAATATCAGTTTTTAAGGAAATAGTATTTTAAAATGCATAAAACTGGGTAATGAAATGCAATGTAGCAGCCATTATACATAGAGAACTTACTATATGTGAGGCAATGTGCCTAGCATTTTGCACAGATTATTTCAAATTCCTCTGAAAATATCCCTGTAAGGTAAGGGTTGTTTATATAGACAATAACATGTAAATTTTTGTCTAGTTATTTTGGGGCATCATACTCTTAACTGATAATCTTACAATGATGGAAAATAAGATGTAAACAAAATATAAATGTCATCTACTTAAAATCCTACGATGAGGCCTGCACTGTCTGTGTACTGCCCCTACTAAGCACTGTTCAAATGTAGCATTCAGGCACGGGGACTCATTGCCTCTGGATATGGCCCACTCTATTTCTAAATAGTTCTAGCCATTAGACAGCTGGGGCCAACCAAAGGGAAATCAATTCTGGAGCAATTTCAGGAAGTGTTTTCTATTTTCTAGAGATAGGACAGAAACTAATTAGGAAAAAAAAAAAAAAATCAGGAAACATGCACTGTGCCCTGCCTCACTATCCAGGACTTCTTTTTAACCAGACAAATCTTCCCAGTCCTTCAGAATTGTTCTACATCTGATCTATGTCAGGTCCCATCAGTATTCTAGCAGTGCTCTTGTGAGTCCACTCTGGATTACCTACCTCTCTTTATCTTAAAGACCAATACTGAGAAGAGCCCAGTTGTCAGTTACACAGACTTTCAATTTGACTGTCTAATTTCTTTTTCTCGCTCTCTCTCTTAACCTTTGTGAGTGTAGCAGCTTTCTTAAACCTCTCTGTTCCTCATCTATAAAGGAAGGGTTATAACAGTGTCCCCTTCTGGACTTGCTGTGAGGTTTCAATGAAATAATCTGTGTAAAGTTTCTAGCACAGTTTTTAGCGCATGAAGAATACTCAGCTAATGCTTTGTATTATTAATGTTATCAATATGACAACTGTAATCAGTTTCAAGACTTGATCTTCCCATAATATGGTGGTAATTTACAATAATTCTTCTAATGTGTTTAAAATGGAGTTTGTTTTTGACAGCAATATGAATGGTGATTAAAATTATGTATGTGTGTGTATATATATATACTGTGTACACACATGTACATATATGTGTATATGCATATATAATACATATGTAAATACATAATTTATCCACAGACACCCAAAACACTAGTAGTTAAAAAACCATTTTCAAACATATCACTAAGTATTTCTACCTTACCTCGATCTAGATTTCAAATAGAGTTAGAAATTAACGTATGCAGTTGATAAACATTTATTGAAGGAATGAATTGTAAAGTAATATGCTTCTCCAGTCAGAAAGTTTTTCTCGTGCTATACATTCAATCAAATTGACAAGTGACTTTGATTTTACTTCTTCAAAGTCTCTTGAATTAATTCCTTCCTTTATTTTATCATAACTGTTGTGAGTTCAACTTTCATTATATCTAACATGTAATCTAGGAAAACCTGAAAATCAGTGTCTCTGCTCCTTTCTCCTCAATTTACATCCAGGTCATTCCATGCTACCAGAATAATTTTTCTTAAATGTCAGTTGGATGATTTATCACCCACTTGTCAAGAACACGCAAGCATTCACTATTGCTGGCTGGTTACCCTCATTCTGGCCTTCCTCAGACAGTTCAACTTATCTTTCTAGGGTCAGTCTCTCCTATTTTTTTAAATGTATACCTCAATCACTAGACCACATGTCCTCCTTGCTACTCTTTTAAGACAATGTTCATTTTGCACTGCATTTGTATTTGTTCACGTAGGCTAGCGTTTTCCTCCCACCTCATCTTCATTTTTTTGCAACTCTTCCAAGTCTCATCTCAACACCACTTCATCCATAAAGTATCTCTGATCCTCCCATTCAATACAACCTCCTGAGACATGAAACTCCAATGAACTTTGTTTGAACTATTTTAGAGCCGTTATCTTACACAATCGTGTATCCTAGTGTTTAACACACTTGTGTTATTAAACATAGATAGAGGGTTTTTCCTAGTAGCCCCTCGCAATATTTAGCCAAATTTCTCAAAAATCATATGAGCTCAAGAAATGCTGTAGGAGCCTGGATAGCTCAGTCGGTAGAGCATCAGACTTTTAATCTGAGGGCCCAGGGTTCAAGTCCCTGTTCAGGCGTCCTGTTTTGGCCAGGCGCGGTGGCTCAAGCCTATAATCCCAGCACTTTGGGAGGCCGAGACGGGTGGATCACAAGGTCAGGAGATCGAGACCATCCTGGCTAACACGGTGAAACCCCATCTCTACTAAAAATACAAAAAAAAAAAAAAAAAAAACTAGCTGGGCGAGGTGGCGGTCCCAGCTGCTCGGGAGGCTGAGGCAGGAGAATGGCATGAACCCGGGAGGCGGAGATTGCAGTGAGCTGAGATCCGGCCACTGCACTCCAGCCTGGGCGACACAGCAAGACTCCGTCTCAAAAAAAAAAAAAAAAAAAAAAAAAATGTCTGTTAGGCTGGAAGTTCGATGGATCCTAAAATAGGCATTCATATTACATTTTTGAAATTTATATTTTTAGAGAAAATATATCTTACTATTTTCTCTATTACAAAGATAGACTATGATCAATAAATACTTTAGAAAAGAAACTTTGAAGAAATAACAGAAAAGCCCTCTGAGTGTAAATCCATTTTGTAAATGATTTTGAAACGTCTTACTTTTTATATCTCATTGACATATCGAAATATTCAAAACACCATTTACCTCATTTGCTTTAACACAGTTCCACAAAATACAAGAAAAAGAAAACTCGCAATAGAAAAGAAAAACAAAATTACTGTCCTGGTTGGTACTACTTTGCTTGAAGATCCAGTGACGTTTCACCCAGGAATTTTTTCGTATTTTGTGAGTTTCACCAGCCACATAATCATAGCTTTAAACAAATGATAAACACAAACTAATACAAGGAACTAGCTGGGGATTCTTGGGACCTGCACACAGAAAATTCCCATGTTAGAATTAGACCCACTGACTGGACATCTTACTTCAGTGGATGGGTATGTATTGCTCATTCAGTAATCCTCAGCTGGCCTGTGAAGTAAGGACTCACTTGTCTTTTCAGGGCTGGGAAGAAAAGAGAGAAATTGTGATTTTGTTAAGTGCTGCAGGAAATATCCAGTCTTTTCTCTTCCTCCACTGTTTAGAAAAGAGCATGTATTAGACAGGCGCGGTGGCTCACGCCTGTAAGTAATCCCAGCACTTTGGGAGGCCGAGGCAGGCGGATCACAAGGTCAGGAGTTTGAGACCAGCCTGACCAACATGGTGAAACCCCGTCTGTACTAAAAATATAAAAATTAGCTGGGCGTGGTGACATGCACCTGTAATCCCAGCTACTCAGGCAGCTGAGGCAGGAGAATCTCTTGAACCCAGGAGGCAGAGGTTTCAGTGAGCTGAGATGGCACCATTGCACTCCAGCCTGGGTGACAGAGTGAGACTGTCTCAGAAAAAAAAAAAAAAAGCATGTATTGAAACTTAGTGAGATGAGGTTAAATATCAAAAAGACAGGTCATCTCAATATTTTTTGTCTGATGCAAGAGGTAGAGCTTCAAAAACTTTCTCAGTGGTAAAAAATGATTTACTATCCCATTATTATTATTTTTTCTGTTTTTATGTCAGTGAAATACAATCTTTGTTTGTTACTGAGTCAGTGTAGACGGGTAGCTTAACACATAAATACCGTAAGGCATATTAGATAGCACCACTGATACCACTAATGTCATTATGTAGGTGGGCATGGAGTAGTCAGTGGCTTCCAAGTAGTGGGAGGCGAGACTCTGCCTTCCATCCCCTATCTTGGCACAATATAAACCCAAAAGGGATATCTGGCAATGTCTGGAGGAAGTTGTGGCTGTTACAACTGGGGCAATACTAATTAATTCTAGAGGTAGAAGCCAGAGATGCTGTTAAATATCCTACAATGCACAGTTACCCAACACAAGGATTTTTAGGCCCCAGGTTAATAATGTTAATAATGACACACAAAATTGTCATATGCAACAAGGATTTTAGAATTAGACTGTCAAAAGGCTCACCCCACCTAAACCTCCAGCTCTACTACATTATTCCTGTGTATAATTCCTGTGTATAACAGGAATAATGTATTTGGACAATGTATTCAACTTCCCAAGGCATCCTTTTCAAAATCTAGAAAATGAGGAAAATTATATCCCAAAGTCTGTTTTGATAACTAAGTTGAGCAATTAAATTTGTATTTAATGCATTTAGTACAATTCCTGGAACATAGTAAAAGTTCAATAATGCCATTTAAAAATGATATATGCCATAGTCTGAATGATTGTGTTGCTCCAAAATTCATACATTGAAATTCTAACCCCTACAATGATAGCATTAGGAGGTGGGGCCTTTGGGAGCCAGAAAATTAGCTTGAAAGCAGATTAGAGACAAGTGGCGGGGTGGACCAAATGTGACTGGGCAATCTCATGAATAGGATTTGTGGCCTTATAAAAGAGGTCCCAGAGAGATGCCTCTCCCCTTCCACTATGTGAGGAATAGCAAGAAGGTATTGTCTATGAACCAGAAAGCAGATCCTGAGCAGACACTGAATCTGCCAGCAGCTTAATCTGAGACTTCCCAGCCTCCAGAACAGTGAGAAATACATTTCTGTTGTTTATAAGCTATCCAGTTTGTGGTATTTTTTATAGCAGTCTAAATGAACTAAGACATTATGCTTTTAAATGATTTAGATATTTATGGTAGGATTCCTATAATTGCATATCTTGACATTGTATTTCCTGAATAACTGTGTATAATATAAAAATCAAAGTACTACACTCATCTGCCAGCCAAGCTGGGTTTGTCTGACTCATTCTTTGGTCCTTCACCTCCTTCTTGATTTGGGGGGACATTCTTCTATGCAATTCGGGTTTTTCCTATAACCAGGTCTTAGTTTTAATTTGGTCCACTCTGACTGCTATGCTATCTGGTGTGTGATTTCAATGAATAAATTCTAAGAAAGGTAAATGCATATTCATCATTTTTTTAAGTAAATTTGCAAAATATAACTTTTGATTTTCAAGTTGAACTAAAAGATGTAAAATTTAAAACAACAGAAATGACACAAACGCATGTAGCAAAATATCTGAGCCTCCTAAAACAAAACCAAATAAAAATATGCATTCTCTAAAATTTTACGTATTTCTCTGACTTCCTTATCCTCTACTCCAGTGGTATAAAATTTCATTTAGCACCCGTTGGGGTGCTCTTGGCACTAAAATATCACTATTGCCAAAGTCCTTTCTTATTTTCTAGGGCAGAACCAATCAGACATTTCTAAAGCTACCTCCCTTCGAACTTCATTATGACCTCCTCAGCTCTCTAGGTGGGGTTTATCTTGCCTCTCTGGAAGTAAATTCTCTCACCTTAGCTAACATGGCAACTTAGCAACTACACCCCCGATGTGGGCTTTTCCTGTTTTGGCTGTTAATATAGGAGGTAATTATCTGATATGGTTGTCTTTGAGTACCCCCCGCCAAATCTCATCTTAAATTGTAGCTCCCACAATTCCCATGTATTGTGGGAGGGACCTGGTGGGAGATAACTGAATTATGGGGGTGGTCTTCTCCATACTATTCTCTTGGTAGTAAGTAAATCTCACGCGATCTGATGGTTATATAAGGGGTTTATGTTTTTTGCTTCTCTCTCATTCTCTCTTGCAGCTGCCATATAAGAAGTGCCTTTCACCTTCCACCATGATTGTGAGGCCTCCCCAGTCACATGGAACTGTGAGTCCATTAAATCTTTTTTTTTTTTCCCCATCTCAGGCCTGCCTTTATCAGCAGCATGAAAATGGACTAATACATTATCCTTGACCCAAAGTTTTATCACATTCCTCATCCAAAATTTTATCAGTAACACTCCCCTTTTCTGTTATCACTACATACATAATCCTGACACAAACAGAGAGATTCGCCATTATTTGAAATCATATGAGAAATGTTTAATGTTTCTGAACCATGCTTAGAAAGAAAAACTGTCAACATTTAATACATACATCCATAATGTGAACAGAGTACTCAGTCTGTACTGGGGTAGAGGGTAAAAGAGTAAGAGGAAATCCTGGGCCCTGCTCTTGAATTCCAAAGCTTTGAATTAAAGTGATAGGAAATGTACACCAATGAGAACAACGCGGATGTTGTATGGTTGTTTCTCTCTTTTTTTTTTTTTTTTTTGAGACGGAGTCTCGCTCTGTCGCCTAGGTTGGAGTGCAGTGGCCAGATCTCAGCTCACTGCAAGATCCGCCTCCCAGGTTTATGCCATTCTCCTGCCTCAGCCTCCCGAGTAGCTGGGACTACAGGTGCCCGCCACCTCGCCCGGCTAGTTTTTTGTATTTTTTTAGTAGAGACGGGGTTTCACCGTGTTAGCCAGGATGGTCTCGACCTCCTGACCTCGTGATCCACCTATCTCGGCCTCCCAAAGTGCTGGGATTACAGGCTTGAGCCACCGCGTCCGGCCGTATGGTTATTTCTTGTGGTAGTGAGAGTAGTTTCAAAACTGGGAGTTGCTATCATAAGCATTATGATAATATGTGAAACCAGCTATACAAGAACCCAAAATATGAAGTCATATACTCAGGGGTGTCAAGGACCACAGATGAATGAGAAAATAATTCATAGGGGAAGTTGGCCTTAGCAGACGTATTTATACATGGTTGAGGCAAGAAAGTTTGGTGCCGAAGGGCTCCTGTCCATGGCAGGGTTACTATTCTACCCCTAAGGCAGCCTGGGCTCTCCATCTTCCCTGCCTGGGTTAGTGCAACATGAAAGGTACAAAAATTAGAAACAGAGCTGGGTGAGATCTTGGTATAGATGGGGAAAAAGTAACTTTTTAATGTTTGAAGTTTAGAATATGGCTGGAAGTAGAAAGGAAATTGAAGTAAGCTAGTAGTGAAAAAGTGAAGTAGACAATTGACAAAGTGATAACTAGGAGTTTTTTTTTCATTTGTTGAAGGTTTTTATATTATACTGTGCCTGATATGATCAAAATGTTTGAAGGAAGACTTCCAGATCTGTGAGTTGATGCTGTTTATGCTGTCATTAAGAATATCTATTCCAACATACAGATTAAGATAAAAGAATAAAGTAGCTTGGATGTTTTAGAGTTTCTTCAAAATGAGAAAAGTAACGATTTTATATAAGGGGTGCTGAAACACCAGAAATACACATAGGTGAGTTGTGGGAAGTAGAAAAACTACAATCAAAGAAAATTCCTGAAGGGTATTTTTGGGGGGAGTCGTGGTAATAATAACATATTTTGATGTATTTTTCTAGCATCTGCAAAGTCAGTTTTACTCTTCTTAAATTCTTTAAATTCTCCTTTTAGTCTCCTTAACTTGACCCTTCTGTATGTGTGAGTCTAATCCTGACAAATCAACTCACATGAAACCATTTCACAGAGTCTCTGGCTGAATGGAGCCTGTAACCAGTAACAATTTTCCTACCTCTCAGTTTGAACACATGCCTCATTCATTCCATAAAGGACCCTCTGTCTGACAGGCACTGCTTTAGGCACTCGGGATATGTGAATGCATGAGTATACAAAACTGAAAAACAAACAAACACGCAAAAAGACCAAAGCAACCTTGACTTCACAAAGTTTGTGTGCTAGTGAGGGGTGGCCACAATAAACTACAAGAAAGTCGAATTATGCCGGGCGCGGTGGCTCAAGCCTGTAATCCCAGCACTTTGGGAGGCCGAGACGGGCGGATCACGAGGTCAGGAGATCGAGACCATCCTGGCTAACATGGTGAAACCCCGTCTCTACTAAAAAATACAAAAAACTAGCCGGGCGTGGCGGCGGGCGCCTGTAGTCCCAGCTACCCGGAAGGCTGAGGCAGGAGAACGGCATAAACCCGGGAGGCGGAGCTTGCAGTGAGCTGAGATCCGGCCACTGCACTCCAGCCTGGGCGACAGAGCCAGGCTCCGTCTCAAAAAAAAAAAAAAAAAAAAAAAAAAGTCGAATTATATAGCAACTTAGAAAATGATAAAGACTGTAGAAAAATCGAAATAGCAAAGGAAATTGGGTACAAGGGCTGGAGAGAGGGTTGGAATTTCAAATGGTGTGGTCCCAATAGGTCTTATAGCAGTGATCTTTAAGTAAAACTTAGCACATTTTATGGACTGCCAAATATATTTTAGCTGCACGGAATACATAGTGAAGAAAATAGTCTAAGACTCCACTGTTTAAATTCTAGTGTGGGGGGTGGGGGAGCAGTCAATAACAGTAAAGAATTATGTAATGTATCAGGTAATGGGAATGTCAAGAGGATAGTGATCAGAATGAGGTGCTCTGTCTGGTAATGTGGACTGTGAGGCTTTTTATAAGGTGGGTTTTGAGCAACAAAACCTAATTCATATAATTCCTCAGCATGGGACCCGTAGAAATAGAAATTAGATACTCCAGCAATTCATATGTTCTAACACTTCATTGGGGAAAGCAATCCCAAGGATGGGGGTTGAAGATGAATGGAGGTAAGGTAGGAAAGGAGAGCAAGGGAATACAAATGGTTGTCTCTGATCTGGCTGCCACTTGTGATAAGAGAACAGCAGGGTATAAATCTTTTAGGAACATTTTCTAAGATGCTGGCATTCCTGGGCTCTCCACTGGGAAAGAAGGGGCAAGCACTCATGTGCTGGTCAAGGGTCTCCTTTGTGAAAGTTGCACCCTACAGGGCGTTCACTTCCCAGCACTTCTGGGCTGCTCTTGTGCAGGTTCTGAGCTGGTCCCTGGTGTATCAAGCCTTAGCTACACCAGAGAAACTCTTGGGTAGAAAATAAGAGGATTCCATGGAGTATAGGCATGATGTAACACACTGTGCATGGTGCCCATGTGAAGTTGAGAGGTAAACTTGCAAGCTCCATGGCCTCAAAGGTGGCTGAGTGGCCTGTGGTGCAAAAGTCCCCCGGTGAATGAAGCTTAGCAGACCTGATGCAGTGCACAAGAGGAAAAGCGCTTTACAGACATTAACTAATTTAATGCCAATAACAATCCTATGCTGTCAATGCTATTTTCATCTCCATTTAACAGAAGAAGAACCTAAAGCATAAAGATCTTAAATAACTTGCCTAGAGTCACACAACTAGTGGGTGTCAGAATTTAAACAGGCCTTTGGCCTCCAAAAACATGCTCCTTAACCTTGCGAGCACCAATCTTACTCCACAAGCTCAATTGTTTTTAATTAATGGTGAAAACATTCTCTTAAATATTTTAATAGTTTTCTGTAAATTATGATTTCCAGTATTGCTTCATTTATCACAGAATCAGTTCATTTTAACTAAATTCTAAAGTAATGATATTTAATAGTCATAGAAAGAATCACTGAGAAAGCAGTAAGGAATGGAAGAGGAAAATGTGCATAAATAGTACCTAAAAGGGAGCCTATTTTTATTTGATTTGATTTATTTTTTGAAAGGAAAGAGGACTTTCACCTAAATACATTTTCTGATATGTTATTTCCACTCCATCAGATGAAGAAAACTGAATTAAAAATTTTGAATTACTACAGTGGGTTATCTTGATGTAACTGTTAAAATTATCTATTTCAGTCTGTATGTTAAAGTAAAAGGAAAACATAGTATACAAAGGGGTTTGAATATCTTTTGTATATTATGAACAATTTGAACTCCATTTGCTTTGAGTGTTTCAGTTCCAACCACCAGTTATCTGAGGAATGATAGAAAGAACAGACTTAAATTCAACACGTCAGTATGAAATTCTGCAGCCCTGGTAGAGAGGATGAAAGAACAATTGGTAATAGGTTCTGTTATCTTCTCAGTCTCTGTTCTGTTTGGGGATATTATCCATTTAAGTGAAGTCATTCCAAAGCACTGAGAACAAAATGTCTCTAATTTCACTCATTTTGAGAGACATTTGATTAACATTTTACATATGCATGTATATCACACAGACACACACACTCACACACACACAGCCCTTCACAATTGTGTGTAGAACTTAGGGTTTCTCTCCCAATATTAGCCTAGTCTGCATAGCCAGCAACTTTCTTCTCTGGAGGAGGGTTGTAAAAGGATAATTTAAAAGTGCTTTTTCTAATGGAGAAGTGAATCAGACAAAGTAATTGTAAACAAGATGTGCCATTTTTCTTGACGAAATATCTATGACAGTCCTGGTTTAACTCGTCTTTTTGATTCAGTCTTGACGTGGTTTGCCCTCTTGTTTGTACTCAGCACTTTGTACAAAGAGAAATCAGCACCTTTTCAAAAGCAACAAGAAAAGTGGTAGTTACAATATGTTGGCCTTCATTTTTACTGTTGATTAAATGTGATTGTGGTTTCTTTCCTACTGAAGAACACCTAAATTCTGTCTCCCAAATAAAACAGAGAAGGATGTGTCTTTCTGTGCAATGTCACTTTTGGATCAATGAACATTAGTTATGCTGTTTATTTCATCCAGAGGAACCAGAGATAAAATGTCACCCACAGACTTGATTTCTTGTCCCATAGACCCATGCTTTATCAGAATAGACACGTAGCTGACAAGGGCAATTTTTAAAATAAGTTCTAAAGGAGAAACTTTCCTGAAGTTTTACATTTACTTCTGCTTTTAAAATTACTAGCTAATGTCAAAGATGCTGAACTTTTATCTAGCCACTTCAATTGAAACGGTTGGTGTCAAGAAAACTACTGATTTTAGTCAATGAACAATGTTCACACAATAAAATAATAGAGAAAAAAATGATACTTGGGGAAAATAAAAATTAGTTTACTTCTGGTCCTTTTGTTCATAAAACAGTATAATTAAACTCAGTAAGTTAAAAGTAGCATAATTAAGAACTACATGAGAGCCATAAAAATATTTGCATATTCATTCGGAAGTTCTAACCACTGAATTCTGTGTTATTTTGTGGGACATAGCAGTTTCTTAAGATTTTCATATTCAAGTTGTAGCAATGATTAATATCTTCTCATGAACATACTGACATCAGTTACTCTTTCCATATCCCCTAGAAGAGTTGTCACATCGGGTAGATTCTATTGGATAAATAATTCACAATGCTGTCTTCTTTCATCAGTGACGCTCCCCTCATTTAACTAATGACCATTTATCCTTACCCTTTATCTCATTATCTCCTAATAGATTATCTGTCCTCCACAACATTACCAAGGTTGATTTATTGGCACACAGATTTGTTGATTTCAGTGGCTCACTATCACCTACAGGAGAAGCCAGAATGCCTACAAGCCTCCCTCCATGTCTTAACCTCCCTTATCACTACCTGGTACCTGGCAACACACACATACTACAGATTTCCTGAACACCTCAAGCCCTTGATCTTCTGTGCCTTAGCTCTTTCTCTCCCTTCTATTAGGAATACACTCCCCCTGCTCTTTCTGCCTCTCAACATTCTTACCCTTCACTGTATATACCATTGGCCTCTGAATGTTTTCTGGTCTCCCTAAAGAATCAGTCGTGAACTTTTATGTGCTTCTGTAGAACATGCTCTACTTCTCTGTGGTGTGTGGGCCATGTAAACTACTTGAGGTTGTCAGTGACTCATTCATTCACTCAGCTTCTAATTAACAACAACTCACTTTGTGCCAGGCACTCTGCTTCATGCCGCGTATGCAGCCTGTGAATACGTCAAACACAGTCTCTCCATTATCAAGGACAAGTGGATCTCAATCTCAGCATCCATACTGACCTCTTAGAACACTTAACAAAAGTGCAGATTCCTGAGCTACACCACCCAGATATTTTGACCCAGAAGCTTAGAGTGTAATGCAACAATATGCTCTAGGGGATGATGATCGATTTGGCTCACTTATATGGTGTGAGAGACAATACGGTACACTTTGTACTCTATTAGGCAAAAGAGATAACTTTTAACTTCCATTCTATTTGATTCTTCTAATTTTGTAAACTCCTGTATTCACAGCAGGCAAGCTAGTGCTTGGTCCTTTTTATGTGCTCAGTAAATATTTTCGAATGGATGTATGACTCTCTTATAGAATTTACAATCTAGTGAAGAATATGGAAGATTACAAAGGCACTTCTAATACTACATGCCATGGTTCAGGAATGATGGTGCTGTCCTAGAAGAGGATATCCAATTATGGTTTTTCAATTAGAAAGTCTTCTCAGGAGAAGAGATAGGGCAACTGCTACCCAAAGGATAAGTATGTTACCGATAAAATAGTTGATATGGAAGAATGCCAGGCAAAAAGAAGTGCCGGCTCAGTGTGTGAAGAGCATGACCTACTGATAGTGAAAAGGTGAGGTGTCTGTAATATATTATATTATAACTGTATTATGATACAGTTATAATAAATGTGTGCCAAATGCACAAATGTGCATTGTTAATCTATGTGTTAGATATCCCACACAATAGCTGGCAAATGGGAGGTACTAAATAACTACTTATTAAATGAATAAACACTGTTCTCTCATAATCACTACATTTTAAATGAGATTGTAATTGCTATTTTCTAAAACAAATATGCACAAAAAAGCACATATTTCTTCATTTTCTCTCAATGTGTCTTCTCGCACATTTGAATGCCTCCAAGACCAGTTTTGCTATAAAGGAATGTTTACAATTAAAACAATAATACTTTTGTTCTTAACTTATTTTTGTCATTCTATGGCAAAAACAACTTTTCTGGTTATCAGCTCTCCAGAAAATTCCATTTTAATTGTAATGTATTGTTTATTGTAAAAGAGATTTGGAATTTTTTCTGAATTAGTTAATTAAAGATATGTGATCTAGTTGAGATGACAGTATTTTTTTCCTTTTATGTACTATTGGGAACTTCTAATAACTATTATTTAAATTATGTCATTATATACACTCACTAAATTACCAAATTGTAAATTCAAAGTCCGTGTTCTAGAACTGCCAGGCATTCTACTAGGAAGAATAAATATTAACAGTGATTTTCTTTGGTAAGTCAATTCCTATGTTGCTGCCCAGCAATGCAAAACACTTACTTCCTCTAGTGGCTAGTCATGTTGCCTACAAAAGAAGAATTTCTTTTTCTTCTGGGCTTTTAGATATTATCCAAGAAAAAAAGTACAATTTTAAAAAAGTACTCTTCTTAATTAAAAAAAAAGCTTTGAAATCAGTAGAAGATTCTATAAAAGTATAAAAGAGAAACTGTTATTATTATTTTTAAGAGTAAAATAAAGTACTACAGCCTGTCATGAGTGTAAAATTAATGAGTCAAATATGTTTCAGTCCTACACAGTCCTTGACACATAGTAGACATATATAATTTATCTCCCTAGTTAGAGGTTTATATAGAGTGGGGTTTCCAATATTTATTAAAATTGTAGGGCTAAGGGGGCATTTTATCAGATTCAATATAATAACACAATGTGATACTAAGATACGAATGACAAATAACTCAGAATAATCCAATTAAGAATTCTGAAAAATACAGCTGTGTGTATCAGAATTAACAAAATACCAAAATGATATTTCAAAAATGAGGAAAGCATGAATTTTTCAATAAGTGGAATGGTGAAAATTAAGTATACACTTGGGAGGACATGACAGGAAAGATATATCCCTATTTCACAACTTTTACACAAAATAAAGTCCAATTGGATTAAAGATCTAAACATAAAACTGAAACCATATGCAAACTTACAGGTCTTACTTAATATGATACCAAAGACTGAACTGAAAAAGGATTGTAGTTCAACAGATTTAAATGTTTAAAAATGTTTGCTTATCAAACCATATCAAATCAAGTAAGAAAGCAAAAGACAAGAACAGGAAAAATTTTGCAAAGTGTACAAATAGTCAATATCTTTAATATAAATAACTCCTTTTTATGAATTATTTAGGAAAGTGCAAGTCATCCACTAAGTCGGGTAAAGAAACTGAACTAGTAAATAACAGGAAGAAATAAAAAATCAATGTGGCTAATCATCTTAGTTCTTTGCATTATGTTTATGAATTATATTACAATGAGGTCACTGAAGATTAAAACAGAAGACATTTTCCATTGTTATTAAGACCGAGGACAAAGGAGTACTCAAGGGTAACAAGTTAATGAAAGAACAAATTGTCTCAATTTTTAAGTTAATGAGAGAATAAATTGTTTCAATTTTCAAGTTAATGAAGTAATAAATTGTTTCAATAGTCTTCAATCATACAATACTGCAGTCAGTAAAATATTATCTATTTTTAGAACACTGACAGAGAACAATGTCTTGGACATATTTTTAAGACAAAACCCTCGAACAACGTAGGTTTGAACTGCACAGCTCCACTTATACATGGATTTTTTTCTACCTCTGCCACCCTTGATACGGCAAGATCAACTGCTCCATTTTCTGCCTCCTCCTCAGCCTACTCAATATGAAGTCGATGAGGATGAAGACATTTATGATGATCCACTTCCACGTGATGAATAGTAAATATATTTTCTCCTCCTCGTGATTTTTTCAATGACATTTTTCTCTTAGCTTACTTTAATGTAAGAATACAATATATAATACACACAACATACAAAATATATGTTAATCAACTGTTTATGTTACCAATAGGCTTCCAGTCAACAGTAGACTATTAGTAGTTAGGTTTTGGGGTAGTCAAAACTTATACATAAATTTCTGACTATATGGGGGTTTGGTATTCCTAATCCTCATGTTGTTCAAGAGCAAAGCATATAAGGCATCTATATAGTTACTATAGCTATTGTCTTAGTTCATTTTGTGCTTCTCAGACAGAATTTCACAAACTGGGAAATTTAAGAGAAATGTGTATCTTCACAGTGTTCTGGAGGCTGGGAAGTCGAAGATACAGGTGCCAGCAGGTTCATTTGTCTGATGAAGGTCTGGTCTCTGCTTCCAAGATGGCACCTTGAATGCTGTGTCTTTTGAAAGTGGGGGAATGTTATATCCCCACATAGCAGAAGGCAGGAGGGCAAAAAGCGAAAAAAGGCAAACTCCTTTCCCTAAACCCTTCTATAATGGAATTAACCTTCTTATTAGCAAAGAGCCCTCTTGAGCTAAACACTTCACAAAAGGCCCTATCTCCCAACACTTGCATTAGGGATTGTTTCCAACACATGAATTTTGGGGGACTCATTTTGACCATAGCATTCCAACCTTGGCCCTTCAAATTGATGTTCTTTTCAAATACAAAGCACGGCTATTCCATCTCAATACCCCAGAAAGGCATTCTAGTGCCAACTTAAAAATCTGAAGTCTGGAGTCTTAAGTAAATCAGTTATGGGTGAGGCTCAATGCATGGTTCATTCTGAGGCAAATTTCCCTTCGGCTGTGAGCCTGTGACATCAAACAAGTTACATGATTCTAAAATGCAATGGTGGGGCAGACACAGGACAGACATTTCCATTCTGAAAGGGAGAGATAAGCAAGAAGAAGTAACAAGTCCCAATTAAGTCCAACACCCAACAGGGCAAACAATCTTAAACCTCAAAGCTTTGGAGTAATCTATGTTGACTCCATGTCCTGCTGCTTGGACATGCTAGGGTGAGGGTTGGGTCTTTTAGGCTCCTAGCAGCTCTGCTTCCATGGCTTTGCTAGGCATAGCCCATGCTTCAGCACTTGTGCACTGAAGCCATGTCGCTGTGACTTATTAGCTGGTATCGCATGCAGGTGGCTCTACCGTTCTGGGGTCTTGGAGGTGGCCCTACCCCATGGCTCCACTAAGCATTGACCTAGTGGGACTCTCTGTGGCAGCTCAGCCTCTGCACAGGTCTCTGCCCAGACCTCGAGGCTGTCTGCAATGACCTCTGAAATTTAGGAGAAGGAAGCCATACTTCCACTGCTTTTGTAGTCTACACACCTGCAGAATTAGCAGCTTGTGCATGATGCTAAGGCTCATCGCTGTGCCCTCCAGAGTGGCAGCCTAAGTTACACCTACACTCACTGCAGCCACAGTTGGGGTGGTTAAGGAGAGCTGCACCAGAATGCAGAGAGCAGAGATCTGAGGCAGCCTGGGCAAGTGAGTTCTCCTGCACGGGATCTCTGAAATGCCTTTTGGATCATTCTTTCATTGTCTTGATGAATAGCACCTGGCTTCCTCCTAGCCATGCTAATCTCCTTATTACAATGTATCTTGGCCACATCCTTGGTTTTCTGTCCTCAACATACTTTTTAAATACTTTACCCAACCAGGCTGTGATTTTTTTAAATCTTTACTTCCTACTACTCTTTTGGTTATAAATTATATCTTTAAGTCTTTTTTTTTTTTTTTCCATTTTACTATAGGCAGTTAAGAGAAGCAATGCAGAATTGTGATTATTTTGCTGCTTAGAGATTTCTTCTGCCCAATATCCTAATTCATTTATCTTAAATTTTGCCTTCCACAAAGGCAAAAAGAGGACACAGATATAACTCAGCCAAGTTCTTTGCCATTTTATAACAAGGATACCCTTTCATTCAGTTTTCAACACTTCATTCCTCATTTCCATCTGAGACCTCATCAGAATGGCTTTTACTATCCATATTTCTATCAAAATTTAGTTCACAATGACCTAAGTAACCCCTAAGAAGAATGAGGGTGGAAGCCTCCTGAGCTAAACAGCTCCTAAAAGCCCACACCTTCCAACACCGTTGCATTGGGGATTAAGTTTCTAATGAGTGAATTTTGGGGGACACAGATTATAGCAATTATTTAGATATATTGATACTTTTTATATAACCATAACCATATAGGTAATAGGAGGTAGTAGAAATATATACTATAAGATCTTTCATATTCAGTCATACACATACCCACCCCCTCGCCCCGCCACACACACACACACACATCCACATACATGTTCATAAATATTTAGGTATACAGATAGCTTGCATCTTTTCCTGCTCTCACCAGCCTGAGTCAAAAATTTCATCATCAATTTCTTTCATGATAAGTGCCAAGTCCCCAATATTTCTGATCATTTTGCCTTGCCATTAGCTCAAGCATACTCCCAAATTCTTTGGCAGTGACTCGTTTGTGTTGAAATCCTGTGGCTGTATTTGGTGCAGATTACCTTTGTTAGGCAATTGTGTTGTGAGACAGAGCTCTCTCTTTTACCACTGCCATTCATAACTCTGCCAAAGGTTTGAGAGAGGACATCCTTTCTCTAATACCTCCCAGCAAAACTGAGGACAGGTTATTGAGCTAAACACTGCTAAAGCTTAGCCATAGAGTATGTGTAATAGCAAGAGTGACTACTGTTTACTACTATTTACTTTAGAAAAAGTTGCTACTGTGGCGGCCATGAACGAAACAGAACATTGAAGCCTCATCTAACCACAAGAAGTCCTTCATGTGTTTGGTAGTTTCACTCTCTGTCCAGGGGAATCAGCAGGTATTACCACACATAGAAATCTAGGCCCAAGTGCTTTCTCAGCCCCAGAAAAAGACAAAATCCTTCTGTTCCTCTTTCAGAACCAGGTTGGCTAACAATGGGTTATCTCTTCCCTGCAGGTGAAATCTTGTTCCTCATACAAAGACTAATTCTTCCTCATGGTTTCAAAAATAACAACAACAAAAAGATCATAATATTATTATCCAGTCTTAGGCAGTACTAATGTGGGACAATATGTGTCCATGAAAGATTGAACTGTAACACATCCAATACTACTTCTTTTCTATAGTTGTATTTGTATGGATTGTGGGAGGGTGAATAAATATGTTAAGTATATTTACTATTTTTTAACTTGAAGCAGTTGCCACCTTTTCCTTCAGTCTCATTAGCAAATTTTGGTGGCAGGCTGGCTTAATCATTTTTTGATTATTATACTTTAAGTTCCAGGGTACATGTGCACAACGTGCAGTTTTGTTACATGGGTATATATGTGCCATGTTGGTTTGTTGCACCCATTAACTCATAGTTTACATTAGGTATTTCTCCTAAAGGTATGTTTATTTTATGTACTGACTGCTATCTCCTCTTCACTGTTGATTTTCTTGACCAAAGTTTCAACTAAAATAAGTATAAAAGAAAAAAATAAGATTATACTTATTAAAATAAGTTTAAAAGAAGATTTGGGAAAATAGTAGAATATTTTATCAGTTCTTCAGAGTAATGGTTCTGTTAACTATAAGTCAATTTATGTTGCAAGCAGAGCACTAAACATCACAGCTTGTACATAGTACTATGTATTATGTACTATGTACTATGCATGCTTTAATTACATCAAAACACTCAGTTAATTTCCAAGTATAAGAGTGTTATTCTTATTATATAAAATAAAAACACATAAAGAAAGTTAAATTCCAATCTAGAATGAACCTAATTACTCACATGATAAAATATTTTAAAATTTTACAAGTGTATTTTTTGATATTTTATATAACTTTTCAATCCTATACCACTTCAAGAAGCTAAACCATTTGACCCGTATGAGATTTGACTCAAGTGATATTCTTGAGTCAAATAGACTCAAATAGACAGTAGGTGCCTAGAAAGGGTTTTTCCTCCAAACATAAGCTTACTTGGCGTGAGTGGCTGTTCTTGTGTGCATGACAAAAATTAGTGGCATGAGTGGCTTACTTGGCATGAGTGGCTGATCTAGCGTACATGACAAAAATTGGTGGGACCTGTGCCTTCATTTCTGAGTTAAGTCCTGGGGTAGGAATGCTGAGAGAATAGAGAGGATTCAGGTAGCAGGTGTAGGCAGAGAAGGCCTGAGGCATGGGTGACTTTTTGCCCATTTAAATGGTACTAGAAGTGGCTGAAATAGAATTAGACCCATAGAAACTAGAATGAAAGAGGAGAACAAAAGACAACAGAGCAAAGACTTGTTTGGAATGAAGAAATGAGGGAGAAATGAGGGTTAGTGGGATGGTAGATGTCCCATCAGATGCCAGTATATAGACAAATGACACCTGAGATGTCCATCTCACTCACACCTGAACACTGTGCCCACAATTTAGTTGGAGACCAGAGGCAAGGGGTCATAGGACCTTAAATTAACTCAAATCATTTTTTTAGTCATCCAACATAAGGGAGGTTAAATGAGATATTGTGTAATTATATAAGCTAAAAATATAAGCCTTGGACTTGGCATCTACTTTTCCTTAATTGTAGAAGATGACTACTGCTTCAAGATTAAAAATTAAATCCATTTATTTATCCCTATAGTAAAAAGATATTAAAATGACAGAAAAAATCTACAAATGATTAAATATATGTACTCATACATATACACGTAAGTGAATAAACACACACGTATATAAATCCATAATAATGTTGAACATAAAGATTGCATAATTAAAAGCCAACAATAAAATGTTGAAATATCTTTCAGATAAGTATAAAGTACAATTCAAAACACAACTAGATTGCTGTGGTAGAGGTAAGACCACTCCTTAGAGGAACTCTAAGCTCAGAGCGAGCAAATGTGAAATGCAGAAGTGGGTTGTTGGGCAGTCACCATCATCATCATCATCATCATCATCATCATCATCGTCATCATGGATATGTGCAAAACTGCTAAACCAAAGCCCTACCATAACTTGAGCAGGAGTCACCAAAAGAATTTACTTCTAAGTAGTGTTTATCATTAAGAATTCAATAACAACAACAATAATAACAAAGTCGAAAGATCATCTTTGGAAGAGGAACTAAATGGATGAAGGGACCAGAAAGAAAGGCAGGATACAACATAGGATAATGGTGAACTCCCCAGATAAGTCTGAGGACATAAAAGGGAAAGGGATATTCATCTAGGCATGAAATTATTTAGGAGTTCAAGCCCAGACTAAATTACTAACTTTCCAATTATGGGTGTCCACACACCTTGCTACTCCTTATTTTCACTTCTGAAAGGATTCTGTAGATTGCTACTTTTGGCCACTTAACAGGGTAAACACATCTTCACAAACATAGCCTTATTTATAGCACCTGAACTACTAATCAGTTCAACTCTTCATTCATAATTAGGAAAAACCCCTAAAGAGTAATCAGACATTAAGAGAAAATGAATGGAACAAAAAAGAATTAAGAACAAACAGCAAATAACATTTACATTACATTAAAAAATAATATCATGGAAGGCATTGGAGTTGGAATACCTCCAATGAAGAGTTGGAGAGATAGAATGTGAAAGAAAAAATTATTTAGAAATTTTTAATGTATAATCCTTGACAGGTAGAAGATTTTAAGGGAAGAAAAGCATTGAAACAAAGAAATGGAATGACATAATATAATTAATTTTCATTTCTCTAAAGAGTTGTATCTCCATTGAAAAGAGCCTACTATGCACAAACACAATTTAAGAAATGTTGCCCACAAAGAAAAATACAAGGTGGTGTAATTTCTGAGCTCCACTCAGGTGTAGAAAGCTGGAAGAGTTAACGGAGAAGATGAAAATAAATGACAGATAGATGCTAAGGAGAATTTTAAAAATTGATTACAAGAAATAAAATGTATTTCTCATGAACTCTTTCTTGAAAATACTTAGAAATAGGAGAAACCCAAAGAAGAAGGCAGCATGGGAAGAAAGACAGACCAGAGTCAACCTGAGTATTCTACGAATAAATCCCTACATGATGGCAATGAAGTAGACTAAAGAAAAGAAAACCAACTGGATTATAAAAGTGAAAGAAGTATTTAGAGTACCCATGCACAATAATTCCATTGAAAAGAGATAGACTACACAGTTTATATCAATAAGAATTAATAATAATATTAAAGTATATATTTTCCATCGCTCTTTGGAAAAAAAGCAATGGAAATTAGAAAACATTAGAGGAAAACAATGCTAAATACAAATGCCACGCTCCAAATAAAAAGCAAGACAAAACATAGCATGTTTTTAAGTAGAGGATAAAATACAAAATTACTTCCCAATCATTAAAGAAAACCTTCACTGCTCATCAATTCAGGAGGAAGAAAAGAGACAACTGCCATTCTGATTGAATGTAGTCACTTTAAAATTATAACATAATAACAAAAATAAATATAATAATATAGTAATTTCCCACAAATTTTTCTCCCAAAAGTTATACGAGATATCTGTATGTGTTTGTGTGTTTGCTGAGTGGCGTGTGGGGTTGGTGGTTGGGGAGAGTGGATACAGATCAAAGTTACATATAAATACTTCCCTGTTAGTTTGTCTTGGAGAAGCATCCTGAAAGTAAATTTTAGATTTACTCCTAGTTTAATTTAATTTTAAAATTACATACTTTTGGTTTTCAAAAGATCATAAAAGAAATAAATACAAAACATAAAAACGTATAGCTGCAACACAAACTACAGGTGAAGAAAGATTTCCCTAAAGGGTGCCTAGTCAACATTAAAGACATGATCAAGAGTGGTTCTAGAAATCAATTTCCATTTTAAAAAACTGTGGATCAAAAGTGAAGAGACTTTTACATTTTTTGATTATATTTCCTGCTTTTTGCAATTTTTATGGAGTGAGTTGCTTTTATAATTTCTTAATTTTATGCATTTTACACTTTGTGAATTGCACCTGAAATGATCATTTCCCAAGAAGATATTAGCTATTTTTGGAAAGGGTACAATTTTTGAGGAGAATGGCATATAGAGGGAGAATTCACAGAAACGTATACAGAATTGTTAAAGCTATAAAATGATGGCTCATTTTAAATTTACTAGCTAATATACTTCAAGCTGAGAGTCCCATATGAACAAGACACAGGCACTGGTATCAGATACTTGCAGTCTAGATTGGCAGGTTTAGAAGGATTTAAATAAATTCTATAATTTGGATTATGTACAAATGTGATTGGTCCCCAAAAGAGAGTGATAAATTTTATTTTTATTTTTTCTCAAAGAAGAAAAATTACTGACTTGGAGATGGTGAAAAATTCAATGTGTAATTTAAGATTACATGAGAGTGTGTTTTTTTACGGAATCAGAATTCTAGGGGGATGGAAGGAAAGGTGGAGAAAAGAGAGTGGTGAGGGAAGTGTTAAAAGGATGAGGCACATCATGCTAAGTGAAATAAGCCAGGCACAGACAGACAAGTCCTGCATGACCTCACTTATATGTGGAATCCAAAAATGTCAAACTCATAGAATCAGAGAGTAGAATGATGGTTACCAGGGGCTGGGGGTAAGGGAAATGGGGAGATGTTGGACAAAGGGTACAAAGTTTTAGTTAGCAGAATGAATAAATACTGGATCTTTCATGTACAGTATGGTGATTACAGTTACTAACACCTCATTATATAATTTGCTAAAGGTGCATCTTACATGTTCTCACCACATACACACACAAAATGGTAACTACCTGAGGTGACAGATATATTAATTAGTTGATTAGGGTAATCATTTTACAATGCATATATTTTTAAAACATTATATTGTATCTGAAATGAATAAACTTTGTATTTTTCATTTATACCTGAATAAATTTGAAAAAAGATTAGGGAAATGATCATAAGGTGGAAACAGACAAATAGAGGGCACTGACAAAGACAATCAGGATGTTACATTAGCTCCAACAGTCTTTAGAAGTAGACCGGACACTCTTTCCAGAAATAATTTAAATTCAACACAGAAAGAAGGACTGAAGTGGTTATGATACATAGATTGGAATATTTCTGCCACTTGATCTGCAGAAAATGGCACGTGTGGTTTTTCCCTGTTGGTGGCATAGGGAAAAATAGGCCTCATGTTTATGATTCTTTATATGGGGAGGGAAAGCTGAGAGAGGAGCATCATTAGGTTGACACTATTTCTGTCCACTCAGAAGCTTTTGCCCAGGTACTGACAATAATCATGTGACTCTCAGTAGTTTGGTCATAAAAGATTGTCTATTACTGGTTGAGTAGAATTACCCAAATAGCACTATAATCTCAACAACATTAGCATAATACTCTAATAGGATACCATATTTATTAGAATATAAAATAAGCATAAATATCATTAGAAATATTTTATTTTATGAACCCTGGCTAGTTGCAAAACACATTCTAATAAATGCTGTACAAACTATAGCCAAAATTGCCTGAGTTTAGCATGTGTACAGGATGAATATAGGTGATATTCTAAATGGTATGTAGGGAAGGTATATGCTATTATTTGATTTTGAAACTAAAAATCAATATGCTCCATATACCATGCCATAAAATCAACAACATGAACAAAACTTAAAGATGCATATTTTGGGAATGCATGTCTTGGGTTGGAAAACAGCAATGATGGAGCACTAATGTATTCAAATCAGGTGTCCTATATTTTATTCCCTCAGAAATGAAAAGATTTTAATGCTCTGATACACATTCTGATCTTAAGGAAATTACTTTGGAAAAAAAGAGAAATAAACTGTTAATTTATTTGTGGTATTATTTAGCTTATTTCTTAAAAATAGTAAGAGATTCCAAAAACATTTTAAAACAGTAAATTGAATCATCAGTGAGATAGAGCTGGTAATGAGAATAGTAAGAATAACCACATACAAGGATCAACATAATGGGGAAGTGTTCCACTTAGAAGTGAAGATAATTTGTTTTAATTTATTTGGATTTATGCCTCTTAAGTTTTGAATATTTGGAATTTTTTTTTTACAAATGTAAACAAAGGGAAGAAATGTACCACCAATATATTTTTACAATATCTGCTTTGACTTTCATTGCTCTGATATCTATATACGTACATAGATATGTAATTTATAATATGGATATATATATCATATTGCTTCACAAATTATTTTTACTTAAATATGGTCTTAGATTCAAAAAATGTGAAATTTGAAGATTAACATGTTTTAGCTGGGCATGATGGCATGTGCCTGTATCTCCAGCTACTTGGGAAGTTGAGACAGAAGGATAGCTCGAGTCTAGAAACCAGAGGCTGCAGTGAACTATGATCATGCCATTGCACTCCAGTCTGGGCAATAGAGCAAGACTCTGTCTCTAATAAAATAAATAAATAAATAAATAAATAAATAAATAAATAAATAAACAAACAAACAAATAAATAACAATAAAATAAAATAAAAATATATGTTTTACTAGTCAGTAGTATTTGGAAAATATAATAACACACATTTTTTCAATGTCTTATAAGTTTGACGCATCTAAATTGATTTATTCTAAAACATTCAAGGGACTGAACAACAATAAATTCATCCCTTTTCATCATTTTTGAACCAAATTACTTCTATTGTTCTCTATTTTTTTACAGAAAATTTTTCCTCCAAGAGATGAAAATAGTTTATAGATGTTTAGCCCATAATTTGCTACTTGAGGTTTCAAATTGTCAGTGATCAATTAAGTTTTGTAGACGACAAGACATTTATTTATTTACTATTTATTTATTATTTACTTTTTATTCTCCTGACTCATGTTGATGAGACTGTAGCAATGTAAACTTCACAGAAGCTTTATTTTACATTTGGGTATGTACACTGCAGTCTCTGGATTTTAGCCAAATATCATAGAATGGAGGAAAGGCATCATATAACAGGTGTTACTGCTATGCTAGGAGATTTTTGTGCTAAATTATTAAATGGAAAGCTTACTGGAAAGTCCAGAGTAGACCAACATAAAAGTGATAATTCTTAAAAGCATTATCTGTAATTTTTCTTAAATAATTATTAACAATATTTTTCACGACTGCTTCTTCAAAAGAAAAACTAAAATGACTTATTTGACATTCTGCACATTAAATATATATCTAAATTTGAATATTGTCTTCAATCAGTTGTTCAGATTTGTAGATATAGCTTGCAACAGACAAGATAAGGAATGTAACCATTTTTCACTAACGACTATCCTGCCAAATTTTAATGCTGAAATCTTATTCATCTTTCCTTACATTTCTGTGTTTAAATTACTAAATCCATTTATTGCAAGATCTATAGTTGTCTTTGGCACATTTTCTTCAATCTTGGTTTTTTCCAAGTCTGAGAAACCATCTGGAAAACTAGAAAACCCACAGACTTGTGGGGACTTTCTGGTTTATGTAATTAGGAATGTCCACAGTGAAAGGTTTTAAGTCAACTTTCTGAGTCAAAATTGCAACTCTTTGCCAATTTGCTTAATTTTTATTTTTTATTATTTGCAAGCCAACTCTCCATTATATAGTGTTCATTTCAATAACATAGATGGGTTAGAGTAATTGACATAGTATATGTTATATCATAAATATGTACATGAAATAAATTATTGAAATAATAAGTTGTGTGGATTTTATTTCTTCATAGACAAATTCTAGGCAATCAAAAATTCCATTGGATTTTTCTAACATGTCAAAATTGAATTTATAATTTTTCTACACACCCAATTGCTTACTCCTATATTGGAAAATATATTTTATCCTAAAAAGAATGTTTCACTTTTACCTTTTATTTTCTTCCTCTCTAAACCTAATCATTAGGTAGATCCTATCAGGTCTACATTCAAACACTCCTTTCCTTCCTCTTATACTTTGCAAGACTTCCTACCTTACCAGTGTCATTTTCTCCAGCACTTTGCCTCCCAACATCCAAACACCTTCAATGTTGATTGGGAGATAGACTTCTCAGAGACCAACTTTGTCCATAGCCCATGTATATATAATTGAGCAGAATGTTCTGATGCAGCCTAACACACTAAAAGCAACACACAGACTACATTCAGACAAATTGGTTCACTTTTTCTGGCATTAATCTCTGAATAAACACCATGTCTTTTTTTTTTTTTGTCAAAATTGATTATTAACCTTGTATTTGTCTTTGATTTACATAAGGAGCTTTTGGAAACATGTGTCCCTATGTCCCAGTCCTGGGTATTACAAATCTGTTATTTCAGGGAGGGCCTGGAATTGAATGTTTCTAATTAAACACCATGAATTTCCTTGTTTCTTTGTATAAAAAATGGTATTCCTTTTATCACCAAATATGTAACACCATGTGTAAAATGCTAAACATTGTAATTTCTATTAAGTCTCCTGTTATAAATCTCCTTTTCCCCTAACTTGGAAAACACCTCTTGGTCCTCTGAAATTCTACCTTACTTGATAGAGAGTGAATATCTCATATGGACCGTATTTATGCACCAAAAGCCTTATCTCGTTTTTTCACTACACTTCCTTTTTTCTCTAAATGCAAGCTCTGCCCTCTCCTATCTTTGGATTGCCTAAAGTCCCTTACAGTTTGAAGATGCTAAATGTTTATTGTATGGAATAAATTTATCTCACAAAGAGCAATGTGTTGCTGGCAAAAATTTCTCCAGCTGAGGTAAACAATAGATCTTAGACTCAATTTTGATCAATTTCCACATTTTAATAAAGTAATAATGTGCCCATTAATGCCCTCCAATGCCTATACTTCAGCCAGAGTGTCAGCATTTTACCAACTAGAATATTAGACGGTTATCCCCCTACTTGGAGAGGGCTGTGGCATTTCGATGAAGTAGAGTCACCTCTCTGCATGACCTTCCCCATCTTTCTGCACCCCCCACCCCCCACACACATACCAAGAAAACACTGTGGAAAATAACTGTCTTTGCTACTGACTGATCCAAAACCAAAAAAGGTTCAAGGACCAATGCTGGGGAATGATTAGATTACGTTCAAGTAAGAAAAGATGATTCCATAAGAAAAGATGATTCCACGTGGTACACTGCCAACTGAAAGGAGACCTGGCACACTGGTCAGCAGATTCAGCCTGTGTATCACGTCTTTCTAGAACTTAAATGATTTTTTTAAAAAATTAGAATCACGAGGTAGCTATAAGATCTCAGTCCCTGAGTTTTCAGCTACGCAAGGTGAACCCCCAAAATCATAGTCCTCATTGACTCTAAGACTATGCTAAGGAAAATTGTTTATTTCTAAACTCTACAAATGTATTATTAGTTCTCAATCATGGTATCTCACTACTGGTTCACAGAGGGACCCTTCTGTCTTATTTTGACCATTTCTAACGTCTCTGCCCCCTGCCTTTGGATCATAGAATATTGGGGGGAAGACTTTTCTCCATTGACTGTGATTCTCCACTGATTGTGGATAAATGCACCTTTTCCCCATGTAACTCTGCATTTGGAAAAGCTATAATTTAAAAGAACTATATTATTTTTACAATGATTGTTGTTTTGTCCACCATCATACAGTTTAAGGTCAATTGATGGTGAGAGGGAAAAGTTTAAATAAACATCCTAGGGAATTAAACAAACATCCTTATAGAAATGCTTGGAAATAGATGATATGGGAGTAAAATTGGGCACCTGTCACCCATAACTTGGGCTGTATCATGTAGCTTGAAGTACAGGAAAAGCTACTGCCAAGTTATACCTGAACCTAATCTAGTAGTTCTGCAGTTCTGAAGAATATTTGCTAATTCAACTTGAGAAATTTATGGAATGTTAATATAACCTCATTCAAACCTTCTAAGTATACCTGTATGTTGTATTTCTGTCTTTAGATATAAAATAAATAAAATCTTAAAACAGTCTACCCCAAACAAAAAAACTCTATTTGATTTTTGGTGGTTAACATCTTATACCCAAAGATAACATTCACATTTTTAAAAATCTGGGTTATATCACACAGCCTCTGTTTTGATGATGCATATTTAAATATAACCATCAATAGTTTACTTATAGATAGAATACACACTTCTTTAAATATTATCTTAAATAATAGATTACAACTACATAATTTTAATTCATTTGGAACAGACTTTAAAACTCTCTCTACTCATAAAATAATATGAAGCAAGAGCAAAAAGCAAAAATGATTGTGCCCATTGTCTTCATGATAATCTTTTAAGGTCTACTTATATAATTAAGTAATCCCCAGAAAACAAATACATTGGACACTCAGGATATGCATACTGTTTCAGGACATTCATGGCAGATTTTCTGAAACTGCTTAGCATAATTATACCACCAGAAAGTAAGCAATTCACTTGAACTTTTGTCGGGGAGACAAAGGAATAGCATTGTTATGAACTGAATGTTTGCACCCCTCCCCAAATTCCTACACTGAAATCCTAACCCTTTATGGTTTGAAAAAGAATCCATTTTAAAATTCAAATTCAGTGTTGAATACATTTAAAGGTATACAGTTTGCTCTTATGCAGGCTTTACCTCATATGTTTTGATTATATACGTTTTTATTTGATTAAAAAAGTCCACTAAACAAGCCAGTATTTATAAATCACATTGTATGTATAAAAAATGCCTGTTGTTATGTACTGAGCTAAAAGTGTAAGCAAACTAGATATGCTCTTTATACTGATGGAATTTATGCACAAGTCGGGGAACCAGACAATAAACATAAATAATTATAATTATAAATTTTGAAAAGAGCATTAATATAAACAACAAAAGAATACTGCATGTTAGGAAATGTCAAGTACGTAGTAGTATATTTTAGCCAGGATCATTAGGAAAGATTCTTTGAGGAACTGTCATTAAAGCGAATATCTAAAAAGAAAGTGGTCAAATAATAAGCTCACTGTAATAGTTGTGCTTTTCTGAAAAATCTGTAATTACTGGCTTAACCACTTACCTGAATGAGAGATTAGAGACGGCATGACTTGGGACTGCCAAGGAAATGGCTATCACAGAATGGAAGGTATGAGGACTTGTAAAATACTCAAAGATAAATTATAAGTTTCCTGGAAACCTGTTCTGAGGTTACTGAGATGTAACATGGATTTGAAGGGAATCAATATCTAGAATAAGTTAAATACACTGGTAAATACATTACTATATCTAAAAGATGCCCCAAATCACTTTCTGAATGTTTTTAAAAGCATGGATTTCTCAAAAGAGTAGTTGTCACAGTTGAACAAGTACAGAATTACCGAGAGAGCTTATTAAAATGTGTATTCCCACTGCCAGTGTTACTGATTCAGTAGGTCCAAACATTCCACAAATGCAGATTTTACCAGAGCCTTTAAGGGCAAATGGTTGAGTAAAAGGACATTTGTGGCACCTTTGTTGATTCAGCAAGTGACTAAGTAGAGTTCTGCTGTCCCACAGAGCTGCCATTGGTTGGAGTTCCTACATCTTTAGAATGTGTCGTCCTTCTCCAGGCAGTGATGCCCCCAAATCCATTTATAGACCAAAAAAAACAGCCCTTATTGCAAGCACACCTACTTTCTCTGCCTTTCTCTCAATTAAATTGGAATTCAGCAACATTTATTAAGCTGGTAATTTTCAGTGAAGGAATACATAGCCTATGGTTTGGTACATGATTGGGGAACAGAATAGGATTAATTTAAAGAGAACGATGAGTTTGGCACTCTGATGGTGGGCTTTGGCATCCTCGTCTTCTCTCTCGTTGTCACCTATACTCCATCAATGACAAAAGTTGTGGTTTTGGTTGCTCCCTTGAGCCAGGAGCTGTGTCTTACTAAAGGGGACCCTAGCTTTCTAGGGTCTTCAGTTCACTTCCTAGATTATTTTTCCCACAGGGACACAACCTCATTTGCCCTTCTTCAGGATCTCTCTTCTACTTTTTCTATCGTGCCTTGTACCTCCCTCTGCTCCTCGCCAACACCACTCCTCTCTAGCTCCCAAGCTCAACCATCTTCCTAACTAGGAACGAGGACATGAGGGGCTGAATATCAGGATGAAACCGCGTTGAACCCAGGGGAGGAAGACAGGGGCATCTCTGGGCTGAGACTGCCTTCCCCTTCCCACTGTCCTTTCTCCAGATGAAACATTAGGGTGGGCCTGCTGCTGGTGGGGATCTCAACCTTCAGTGCTCAGTTGTACTTTTTTATTAAGCTATAATATCTTTTTGCTTTTTTTGTAAATATATAAATATTGAGTTTCATTAAAATAGATTACCCCCTTTAAAAAAAAACGCATTGCAAACAACCACCGTGGTGTGTGTGTGTGTGTGTGTGTGTGTGTGTGTGTGTGTGTGTGAACTTCATTGTCATTAGTGGGAAAACATATTTTTCCATTCACACAATGTACCCGGATCAAAACTTTGATTTAAAAGTTTGCACACAGAAAAAATAAGGGAAGTTTGCTTATCTATGCATTTAAATTGGCAAGCTGAATTGAGCAATGAACCGTGATTTAGAAAGAGCAGAGAGTGCACTGATGTTTATTTTCATTGGAAGAAGACTATCAGGTTCCACATTTTAATACATGTTCTCTAATCAGTTACTATTTTCACATATATTTTCCTTAAGCAGCTATATAGTATCACCTGGTTCCCATTCTGCTAACTATGCCTTTAAATATGTCACAGCTGTGTTAGAATTACCAATGAAAAATTACACTTACTGTTTAACTTGCTTTTCCATCTGATGCACACCATGGCTGAACTAGATCACAAGTATTTTGGAAGACAGCCTTCATGCTCTACTTCTTGACCAGATATGTGTGCTATTTTATTTTCTGATGTTTATCACAAGCTTTCTATTTTATGTACTCTAATGACATACTTAGTAGTTAACTGATTGCCAGATGAGAGCAACGCTTGCATCACTTAAAAAAAAAATATATAGCCAAATGACTTCAACTGGGTTCATATGAATTCCAACAGGATAAACGGACATTCACTTAACGGATCTTCCAGTTTATCTTGTTGAAATGTTTTAAAGGTACTCTCTCCCACAGGAGGACGTTCCTAAATTCCTGCTACAAGTCTATGTCTAGCAAGATACACTGGTAGTCATCTTTATAACAGACTTTAAAAAATACATTCAAATTAAATGCTCATAAATATTACATGGAAATCACTCTGCTTTAATCCTTCCAATGAGAGACACTCAGGTTTTGCTAAAAAGAAGAAGGAATTTGCATGTTTGACCACCCTGATTAGGACAGAACAGACATATAAAAATCTGAGTTGGATGAATATACAATTTATTTTGGCTCTTTCCAACCAGGGAGGGAACAGGAGAGAACAGGTTGAATTTTATGTGGAAAAGTATGTGCAATTATCTAAACCACTATTGCATATGTTCCATGATATTACACATGCTTAAATGGTCCCTATTTAAAAAGCAAAGAAGAATAAGAAGTAGGCAAGTAAATAAATAATTTTAAAATGGCTTTCGAAGACTGCTTCAGTTATATTTCATTCACTGTTTGAATAAAAGACATTTTTCCCTTTCTTTCCTAATGTTATTTTTTGGCAAAAATATCCTGTGTTGAATTATTTCCTTTATCTACAGAAAAGAAACAACATGTGCTTGGGTAGAAACTAAATCTTTCTTTCTTGATGCTGTATATTATTTTTACATTGCCATATGTTTTATTTATCTTTCTGTAAATAGGCTATGTTTGATGACAAAAGAAAAGCTGTTATTTCACTCCTTCTCTAAAAGCAAGCTACTCTCTTTCGTTCATAACAACTAAGCAGGACAAATCCCAAACTTCCATTTCTAAGACTCTGATTATTTCATCAATACAAATTGCAGGATGAACTATGTAAATATGCATTTTCATGTTGAATTTTTCATGTTGAATTTACTATACACTTACTTAAATCTTCTTGATTCCTTTTTTCTATGCATTGATATAAAATTTATTTACCAACTCAAATTTTGAAATCACTAAGCTATTTATCACGTTTGAACATTGTGTGTTTGTGTGCACACACACATCTATGAAAAATCAATAGCATTGCATTTCTCACTATTTGTATGTTTATAATTTTATAAATTTGATTGGGAAGCTTGCTTTTTTCAATCAACATTGATCTATCCTTCTACTTATTAGTAATATAACATACATACATGAATATGGTTTATGCATTTTAACTAGAGTAGCTTATCTTATATATTGGGTCTTATTTTCAAACTGTGTACTGGTAAACATGTATAGAAATTCTCCTATGGTGCACATCAAGAATCAGAATTCTGAGCATTTGCAGGGGGGTGCAGGTAGCCTCAGCTGAGGCAGGAGGATCACTTGAGCCCTGAAGTTCAAGGCTGCAGTGTGCCATGATCACACCCGTGAATGGCCCCTCCAGTCCAGCCTGGTCAATACAGCAAAATGGCCTCTCAATTCAAAAAAGAGAGTCATTTGAACTAAACATTGCTGACTGGCTCTCCCATGTGTTTGGACAGATTCACATTCCCACTACCTGTTTCCAAGTTCATTTTCCTCCCACCTCCTCTCCACTCGTGATATTAACAGATGGCAGCAATTTTACACAGTAAAGAAGCAAAGCAGATCAATATACTATAATGACTTGGGAAGATGCCCAGAACATACTTTATTTTGGAGAAAAAAAAAAGAGCAAATGTCAAATTGGAAGATTCAGTATGACCTAATTTTGGTTGAAATATACAATAAGCATGTGTAATAACAAATTACAGGATCTGAGCTGATGCATATCAGATAGCTTGAGTCATTTATAATCATTACCTCGGGAGCATGAACTTGAAGAACAAGAATAAAAAACTAATCTTTTACTTGTGATACTTTGTATCACTTAAAGTCATTATAACCAGCAAGAAATACTTAGTAATTACAAAATAATTAATTGTTGTCAGTTAAAACAATAAAGAGAACGGAAACAGCATTCTAATAACCTTGCACATAAAATATTTCAAGGGGTAGCTCTGTTATTTCAAGAATAATCATGCTTCTAAGACAGTACTGAGAGTCATGATGTACAACCATACAAGTTGTGTGCTACACAATTCTAGGGACATCATCCATACAGGTTACTCTTTAAATGGCACCTCCTAGAGTTGTACATTGTATAACCAGACTAGTGGTAAGTAATAGTGCTGTTAAGAGATACTTCAACTAATAGCAAAGATTCTAGAATGTCTAATAAATTATTTTTCTTGCTACTGATCAAAATGGTAAAATAACAGTCTTGGAACCGGAAATTCTTAGATGCCAGCTCTTTCCTCAGATTGGATGAAAACCAGGGATAGTAGTCCTGAAAAAATTAGGTCACCACATGGCATTCAGATGCTCAGTTGGGCACCCCTCAGGTTCTTATCCTGGCTGTCTATTCACTGGTGACTCAATTCTAAGGCCCTGGATCTCTGGGCAACTACTGTCTGCTAATATGTTATGATTAAGGTTTTACATCAGGTTCTGTAGAGAATTAAATGCAAACTACATGTAGCCATCGCAAAGTTTTTGCTATGTAGATAGGCTGTTGACCAGGTTGTGCCTAGAGAGGCATCTGCACTTAGATTTCCTATAGAGTTGCCAGGTATTTTCAGATATGCCTCATTTAAAAAAAAAAAAAACAACTAAATTTTGACTGAAAAATTGTGTCTTATGTTTGGGATTTAATAACTATTCTGTTAATGGAAGCCACCTAATAAAGTGGCAGCATTGGTTTCAAAGCAAAGATTAAGACACATGAATGTAAAGTATTAACAAGCATAGAATATATTTTTTAACATAAAAAATACTGTTTCTGTGTGAAATAACCAACATTCTTTCTTTATCTTTGTGGTCACGCAGAATTTTTGTTGTCTTATTAGTATTGGCTTCTAAGAATTCTTCATCCACTATAAAAGCTTAAGAAGAACATATTAAAATTGATAATTCATCAGGCATGGTGGCCCACACCTGTAATACCAGCACTTTGGGAGTCCGAGGCGGGCGGATCACTTTAGGCCAGGAGCTCGAGACCAGCCTGGCCAACATGGCAAAACCCCATCTCTACTAAAAAATACAAAAATTAGCTGGTGGTGCATGCCTGTAGTCCCAGCTACTCGGGAGGCTGAGTTAGGAGAATTGCTTGAATCTGGGAGGCAGAGGCTGCAGTGAGCTGAGATAGCACCACTGCACTCCAACCCGGGCAACAGAACAAGACACTGTCTGAAAAAAAAAAAAAAAGAAAGAAAGAAAAGGATAATTATGGAATTTGCTTTAACAAATGTGTATGCATGTCATATTAATCTTGAGCATCATAACTCTTGGTGCTTTTTGGACCCTGAGTGATTTTGTCAATACAATCCTAAAACATATAATGGTATGCCATGCAGTTTGATTTTAATTTAAATATTTATTAACATTGGCCTTAATTTTAGCAAGAACAATCAGTAAATATTTAACTATAGCTATTAACACATACATAAACTTAAGTCATAATACACATGGATTTTATAAAGGGAGAAGAAAGAAAACACATAAAACTATGCCTTTGTTATATGAATTTTAGTTACATAATTAAAACTGAATGCTATTTAACAGCCTCATACCGATCACAGGTGGCTGGAAATTTCTTCATATCAAATTTATGCTATTACTAATATATAGTACATGACAGTGTTCTAGGGAAGGCTATTACCAAAAAGGTAGAACATGAAACTTACTTTAAAGTTAACTTATTAAATAATCAATTCAAAATCTAAAAGATGCAAGAATATCCAGCAATATAGCCATCACCATTGTCATTGTTTCAATGGTAATGGCTGCATAATATCAGAGTGTGTATATAAATTGAATGTAGTGTGTATATGTGTATACATTCAAAACAGGATAATCAGTTTCACTATTTACACAATTTTTTCTAAGTTTAAAAGTTGTTCCAAATAAAGTTTAAATATATCTGCTATACTTACACATTTATTATACATGCTAATAATTTGTAAATACTGAACCACTGCCCTGTGCAGGAATACACATTCACCTAACATTTAAGAAAATTCTTTTGCAGAGTTTACTAAGGAAAAACAATTTAGCTAGCCTTGATTGATAGAAGTAGAAGTAGACTTTGTATAGCAGAATGCATGATGAAAGGAAGAATGGTATTTGATAGTGAGAAAAAAGAAGGTGGACTGAGAGTGACATAGAACCTAATCTTATCAAAAAATAGGGAGTTGGTTTTAAATTTGACATCAAGGGGATTTGATATGATGTAGAGAGGAAGTCAAAGCCACTGATGTAACAGTAGGTGATAAAACGTGGGAAAAGGAAATGCTCTCCGTCGAGTCATGCAAATAATTTTTGAATGGTTCATTACGTTGGCTTTCACCCCTCCCAAACAAGTCTCTGTTACCGCCCCATCCTATCTGATCTTGCCATTACTATCTGTTGGTAATTTTCCACAGCACTAGATTCCAAAACATACACATATGTCTGCATTTGACACCCTTAGAATTCTCCCAACAAAGGCACATTCCCATGCAAAGTAAATCAAAAGAAATTAAAAGAAAGCTTAGCCAAGTCCTCATACAACCTGTTGTGGTTTTTGTTAGACTTGCCCAGATAATCCTTAGGTCTTGAGAAGAAGGTGAGTTGCTCATTTTCATGGATAGAATACTTGTAGTTTGTGCATATGGCATGTTTCTCCATGATTAAGAATAGTTACATTCATTTGGAAAAAGGGATCCTGAAGTGAGCCACAGTTCACTTCTCTTCCTGATTGCTCTCAGCTTGTGTACTGGGTAGCAGTCCAATTTTCCTTCATTTAGTTTAATTAATCTTCCTACAACACCAATATAAATGGTTCTCTGTTAAAGTCTCAACAGTGGTGAGCTAATGTGTTTCCTGCTTTGCAGTTGTAATTCACTTAAAACAGAGAGAAATATATATATTATAAATGAGATTTCTGATGTATTATCCTCATCTTTTAAGAAAATAGGTTAAATCAATTTTAGTTGATTTGATAGTTTTATTTTCACTGAATCTCTGAAGCTCATGGCTAATTACTAATTAAATTATACTTTGTAGATTAAATTATATCATTTCAATCCAAATTCTACTTCCCTGCCCCACTGTAGTATAAATGTATCCAATGTAGTATACAGCTGAATTTTGTTGGTTATTTTTTCAATTTAGTTAGAATAATAATTTAATAAATTTTTCTATTTACATTGACTAACACAATGTGTTACAAAATTCTATTTTGCTGACAATAGTGTACTTCTGAACATATTTCTTGTTAGTGTTGGAAATATTAAGTTTCATAATGCTTTTCCTGTGGAAATTTTTTTATTTTGGGAGGTTTTAATTGCTTTCAGAAATCTTTCAGAGATTAAAAATGTTGCAAATTAAGACAAATTCTGCTCTGATCTAAAATAATCCTGATCACTTCATAACAAACATGTAGAAAGAAGGTCATTAACTACACTTTACAGAGAATGGAAAACAATTTATGTTAATACTTTGTGCAAATCATATTGCTGTGCCTGTTTTTCTGCACCATTATTTAGTGCTGACTTTTATTTTCTCTGCATTGCTTAAGCCAGAAGATCCCAGATAATATCATGATTTAGAGTTACCTTGGGAGATTGTAAAATGCATATTTCCAGGCTTACTCTTAGAAATTCTAAATCAGTAGTGCCAGTTTATAGTTTCAAAATCTATCATTTTAGTGATCACCGTTAATTATTAAAATGCAAATTGTAGATTACACATGAAGGTATACTAAGAAGGAAAAGTATATTTTCGAGTGTTTCTCAGTTACAACTATTATATAGATACATTTTCTGTTTTCTCTCCACTAGAGTGTAAGCTCCCTGGGATGTGTGGAAAGGAAGATATTTAATCATGTTTACTATTCTGTTCTCAGAAACTAGGATCTGATCTATTTTAGGTGCTAAATAAATCATTGCTGGAGAAATAATAATGTGAATGATAAATAAAATGTGACTGTGTCTGTTTTCTACTTTGCTTTTGACAGTTGCTCAGGGTGAGGTCTTATTGGTATCCACTTCCATGAAACACAATGACATTTGTAGAAAACTCCACGTAACAGTTGTTTGATTTATTATACCTCACAGCACTACCATTAGTGTTCTTGCGATACTCCTCTTCTCAGTGAATGTGAACAGAAAAAAGAAGAAAGAGGAATATCTGATAATTGTGATATTTAAAACAGATGTTTTTGTAGTGAAATTGTTTAAGGATTCATGTGTGGCTCTCACTGAGGAACAGTCCCAAACTTGTTTTTCTTTTGCGTATACTTCACTCATAGAGTTCATGGAAGAGTTCTTAGATTTTGCTTTCAGCACATCCATCACAAGGGTCGGGTATATAATTCCTCAGGCTCAGTGCAAAATAAAATGCTGTGTCGCTACCAGATTAGGGGAAGTCAATCTTCACTTCTTACAGATAAAAAGTTCCAAAGGATCAAAACCTCCGCATAAGATGTGCAAGATGTGCTTGGAACATGGAGTGGGGGTGTGCAAGAATCTCCTGCTAAATTGCCCACCAAATGCACCATGGTCATGACATAACTGGGGTAGCGATGGGCCTCACTCTGACTCTTCCCAGGCCTCCTCCCAAGTTCCTCATAGAGGACAAAGGGCAAAAAATACTCCCCTTTCAACATGACCTGACCGAGTGACTATCCTGGGTGGAGGCTGGCAGTGGTGGCAGGGTGAGGAGGGGGAGGGATCATGGGTTCCAGAGGATGGAGAAGAAAGGCAGCCAAGAATGCATCCTAAGGAGTGGCAAAAAATGGAACCACATAAGAGCTGAGGCTCTAATCCCTCAGTGCATGTTTCATGATCTCATAGGTCTTTACTTACACAACACAAATTCAAAAGCAAAGTTATTTAGAATGTCTCTTCTCAGGTGGTGACCTCAAAAAATTAAACTCCAAGCTTATAGTTCTTCTGAGCACTGACCCTGTGTGCCTGCCAGTGGTCACACGTCTATGAAGCAGGCCTTATCTACCATCTCTGGGGATGGACTTTTCCTACTGTCTTTGTTTTGTGTTTCTATAGCAGAATACTCGAGCCTGGGTAATTGAAAAAGAAAGTTTATTTGGCTTATGATTCTGGTGGCTGGAAGGTTCAAGATTGGGCAGCTACATCTGGTGAGGGCATCAGGCTGCTTCAACTCACGGTGGAAAATAGAAGAGGAAATTCTTAGATTCTGTAATAATCTACATTCAAATCTGAGAAGTATTTCATCTTTTGTTTCTGTCACAATCCCACCTTAATATTCCTATAAACTAAGATTTGAATGTAAAGTTGATCACTACTAAAATATTTCTTTTTCTTCTTCTTCTTCTTCTTCTTATTTATTTATTTATTTTGAGATAGAGTCTTGCTTTTGTCACCCAGGCTGGAGTGGAATGGCACAATCTCAACTCTCTGCAACCTCTGCCTCCCGGATTCAAGCGATTCTCCTGCCTCAGCCCCCCCGAGTAGCTGGGATTGCAGACGTGTGCCACTATGCCCGGCTAATATTTGTACATTTAATAGAGATGGGGTTTCACCATGTTGGCCAGGCTGGTCTTGAACTCCTGACCTCGTGATCCACCCACCTTGGCCTCCCAAAGTGCTGAGATTACAGGCGTGAGCCACTGCACCGGGCCACTACTAAAATATTTCTTCTTGTCAGTCTTGCGTAATAGCAATCCTATTTTTTTTTTTTTTTTTTTGTAATCAAATCAATTATTCCAAACATAAGGTTCAGGTAGTACAGCTTCCTATACTAAAAGTTGGGGTAATTTAGATGTCTTTTCTTTTCCTAGATCCCACTGAAAGTTACTAGCCACAGAATTACTAAGTAAAAAGGGGCAACTTATCATTCCCATATATACTTTATGCTGTTCCCTAACTAAAAACGTTTGCCAAGGATAGTTTTGGGCTTCTATTTTATCTTGCTACCATAATAAATAACATAAATCAATGGAATTGGGGGAAATAAAAGATAAAAAGTCAATGGAAAAAAGCTGGTATTTTAAAAAATCAATGAAAATGGTGAGCCTTTAGCAAGACTGATGATGAATAAATGGCAGAAAACACATACTACCAATATCAGAAGTGAGGTAAAGAGTATCACTTCAGATCTTGCAGACATTAAAAGAATGATAAGGAAATACTGATAACAACTTTATACACAAAAATTTGGTAACTAAGATAAAATGGAGCAATATTCTACACAGCACACACTGTCAAAAATCACCCAATATAAAGTAGATAATTTGAACAGCCTTAATAAATTTTAAGAAAATAGAATTCATAATACAAAAAACAATAAAGAAGTCTCCAGACCCATGTGGTTTCAGTGGAGAATTCCACTGACAATTCAAGGAAGAATTAACACCAGTGATACACGATATGTTTCTGAAAATAGAATGGGAAGAAATATTTCCAAATTTATTGTATGAAACTAGTTTTACTCTGATACTGAAACCAGACAAAGAGATAAACACACAGTACAGAACGAAACTTATAGACCAATATCCCTCATAAGTATAATCCAAATATCCTTACCAAAATATAAGCAAATTGATTTTGGGAGGTTTTATACCTTTTTATACCTTTTAAAGCCATGTTATACCTCTATTAAATTATATTCTACTATATTTTAAAAAAAGGGTACACTGTGACCAAGTGGCCTTTATTTCATGAATACAAGAGCAGTTCAATATTCAAAACTCAATCAATGTTTAATTTTTTTTTTTTTTTTTTGAGATGGAGTCTCACTCTGTCACCCAGGCTGGAGTGCAGTGGCACAATCTTGGCTCACTGCAACCACCACCTTCCAGGTTCAAGCGATTCTCTTGCCTCAGCCTCCCAAGTAGCTGGGATTATAGGCGCTTGCCATCACGCCTGGCTAATTTTTGTATTTTTAGTAGAGACGGGGTTTTGCCATGTTGACCAGGCTGGTCTCAAACTCCTGACCTCAGGTGATCCGCCCGCCTTGGCCTCCCAAAGTGCTGGGATTACAGGCGTGAGCCACCGCGCCCAGCTCAATGTTTAATTTTAAAAAATCGTGCTGTCTCATATGAAAAAGTTATATGATGATGAGTAATAAAACCATAGCACATATTAAAGTAACAGAAAACATAGATGATACTTACAGAGACTTAAGAATGATCACTAGTGTACTATGTGTACTACCATGTCAGAGGAGTCATCTTCACCGTGTATATGCTTTCCCATCTTAAAGAATAAGAATGTGATGCTCTCATCACTTTTCAACAGTTAAGCCATTTTATACCTTTATTAAATTATATTCTGTAGATAGCATTCGATTTTAACATGAGGTTGTTTTATATGTATGGCCAAATGACATCTATTTTATCAAACTGCTTGACAACATTTTGTAATTCCTTCACTCTAAAATAAACTTTTCTATTTTAAACAGTACTACACATCAGAAAAAGATGAGAAAACTTTCACTAAATTCAGGGTAAAGTCTGATGTACTTATGATCCCACATACTGTACATGGTAACTTAGTTTAGCAATTTTTTTCTCATCACGGTTTTTGTATAATAAATTAAAGATCATCTTCACCCAAGAGGTGGGTACAGGATTCTCGGCTTCAACAGAATCAGGAAGAGTAACTGGCTAATTACTGTTTCGTTTACCCGAAAACACTCGACCCATCTGGTTTTACACTCCTGTGTCAAGATGTAGTAAGATGCATTAAAACCAGAAGAGTTTAAATCAACCAAGCAAGACAAATATTTAACAAGAAAAGCCTGCATAAAAGATGGTAAAGCTCACTATATTTCTCATTATTTTGATGGAAATCCACTGTATTACATACATTGTTGTTTTTACAGAATTTTATTAAGAACTAGGAATAGACCGGGCACAGTGGCTCATGCCTGTAACCCCAACACTTTGGGAGGCCGAGGTGGGCGGATCATGAGGTCAAGAGATGGAGACCATCCTGGCCTACATGGTGAAATCTCGTCTCTACTAAACAAATACAAAAAATCAGCCGATCGCAGTGGTGGGCGCCTGTGGTCCCAGCTACTCGGGAGGCTGAGGCAGGAGAATGGCAAGAACCTGGGAGGCGGTGCTTGCAGTGAGCCGAGATCACGCCACTGCACTGCAGCCTGGGCACCAGAGCAAGACTGCATCTCACACATACACACACACAACTAGGAACAGGAATATGCCAAGATTGTGTTGTTTTTCACATGACGGATTTCAATCAAAGTAATCAAGTTATTAAGAAATGCGATATTTTGTGACAATATTCAGGAAATTACAACAAATTTTACTAATTAAAATAACTTTGAAGTGTGAAAGTAAAATTTGCAAACAATTTGTGTGCTTCCAAACTGAGGTTTTAGGGCATTCTTAAATAAATCTAAATAAAGTTTAACATTAAGAAAATTTCGACTGAATGAGATTGGAGTTTCTGAAATTCTTAGGCTTTATATTGATGTGTGTTCTTTGTTGTTACTTTAGGTTATGATGTGTCCATTACTCTTGCAACTGTGTATTTACTCATTTTGAGTAATAAAAGTATGTGTTTTATCTTACTTGAGCAAATTGATCCTATATTACTTCCCTGAGGTACTAAAATGTGTAATTACATTTTCAAAATGATTTTGAAAGCATATTAGCATTTTAATGTAGAAATACTTCTAAATGCAGAAATAGGCATTGAGGCGCATTGAGGCAGCAACACATAGCTCACCTGAAATACAGACCAATTAAACTGAATAACATATCTACAAAAAACCAAAACAAAGCCAAAACAAACAACAACTGATGTTTAAAATAAGGAATGCCTGTGTCATCTCATTAAGTAAGAAGACCTTAGAGAAAACTCAGCAGAGGTGTTATAGCATAAATTACAGGTTTTGGTACCAGAACCCCACTCTTAGAAGTAATATAACCTTGCAGAAATTACCTAACAGGTCTAAGCTCAAGTTTCATCAGTGGTAAATTTGTAGCAAATACCTCACTGAGTTGTTAGATGATAAATTAAAGCATTCAAAGCATTTACCACTGCTTAGCATTGAGTAGTTGCTCCAAAGGAAAACAGTATAAGGACAAAAGTATAAAAAAAATTAGGGAGCATATGGCTGGCCATGCTATTCAGAGAAATCTGTTTGCCTTCTTGCTAATCTAGTTGGCACAGGGATCAGCTAATTTATTTTTCACTCATTGGAACTATTAATACTTTTGTTTCTAGTTAACAAACAGTATCCCAGCTGGGCACGATGGCATGCACCTGTATTCCCAGCTCCTTGGGAGGCTGAGACAGGAGGGTCCCTTGAGTTCAGGACTTTGAGGCCAGCCGAGGTAACACAGTGAGACATCTATCTTGAAAATAATGTATGTTTTTAAAAAACAGAATCCCTATGGGAATCAGTTTCACGTTAACAAAAGGCGTAAGTTAAGGAAAAAGTGTAAAAAATATTTATTGAAGTTAAGCATTAAAATACGAAGAGCATACTTTCCCATGCCTTGCAATGATGCTGCAGAATGGACTATAGTGATATGACACACGGGCTAGAGCTACTCTCATTTATTAAACATAACTTTGTCATTTGCCAACACCTGCTAAAGTCTATACCAAGCAGCTGCTTAAGGGGGATCACTTTGAAAGTGTAGAAAACTGTATTCTTTTTATGTGTTCTTCATGAATAAAACTCCTTTAAATTCTGAAATCCCTTCCTTCCTGTCAGTTAGTGCCAACTGTAGTCAGAACCACCTACACCCAGAAACTTAGCCAGCTATGCATAACACTTTGCCCTTAGCCATCAGAAAAGATCAAGCCCTGAACAAATGAGTGCAGGACTTACCTTAAGTGCCAGTTATTGAAACTTGGATATAAACCAAACCCCAAAAATGCTAGCTATGGATTCTGTGTTTTTTTTTTTCAAACCAAGAATGTATCATCTTGATCCAATTATTTTCCAAAGGGATTCTGGGGTGAAACTCAGAGGCAGGAACATATTTTTCTCCCAAAATAAACAAATAGACTTGACACAGAGAGAGAAACGTTGTAAACTTAATCCTTTCCCAAATAAGAAGGCATGAGTTCGGAGGGTATGATTTTCTATCCATCTTGATTGTGCTGTTTTAAAACCAGAAATGAGCTCCTGATTTCCCAAACTAATTTTAGACAGTCATTGGTAAGCGGATGATTTGAGCTGTCATTGTACTACCTGTGGAGTAATTAACCTATCAGTTCTTGTTCTAACATACAATTCTTATGGACTCTGTATTAGTCTGTTCTCAAGCTGCTAATAAAGACATACCCGAGACTGAACAATTTATAAAGGAGACAGGTTTAAGTAACTAACACTTCCACATGGCTGGGGAGGGCTCGCAATCATGGTAGAAGGTGAAGAGGAAGCAAGACACGTCTTACATGGCCGCAGGCAAAAGAGAACTTGTGCAGGGGAACTCTCGTTTATAAAACCATCAGATCTCAGGGGACTTATTCACTACCATGAGAACAGTATGGGGAAACCACCCCCATGATTCCGTTATCTTCTGACCCCGCCTTTGACACATGGTGATTATTACAGTTCAAAGTGAGACTTGGGCGGCGACACAGCCAAACCATATCAGACTCCACGTATTTTGAGATGTGAAAATATAAGCTATACACATAAGTAACAGGTCTAATAGCAACTACCAAAGGAACAATGACTAGACTTACTTTTAGAGCTTTTTAAAAATGTATTTCCATTTGACACAGTATACCTAAATCTCAGAAATTGTGCCATTGGGAACTAAGTGACTTAATTCCGTGCATTAATGGGAAATAGGTAGTCAACAGTTGGAAACTGGCTGGAAGCAAAAGAAGGTGTGAAGACTTAAATAAATGTATTTTGCTAGAAGGAAAGAAAGTGGGAAAGAAGATGAGATTAGGAACTGACAACTGGATTTAACCTAGAAATGAAATAGTAGCTGGATGTCACCACTCTGAATTTTAGGATTTTGCAAGAAATATAAGCAAAAGCTGCCGAAATTGGGAGCACCACTAAAATATTTTAACTAAAGTAGTCCAAACTCACTAATGTCAAAATAATTCATTTAGTGCTTACATATACAAAACATAAGGAGTAGATATATTTTAGTGTAACTGTTTAGGGTTATATATTTAATATTTTAGTATTTATTTTATGTATCTTGTAAATAAAATCAATAAATAGAAATGGATCTTGAAAAAAATGCAATCCTTTTTTAATTAAAGAATCTGTTGATGATAAAAAATATACCTGTCTTATTTTTTCAAATTTATTTTTTAATTGACATATAAAATTATGTGTTTATCATGTATACGTAATGTTTTGAACTATATACACATCGTAGAATGATTAAATGTAACTGGTTAACAAATGCATTATCTGACGTAGTTGTTATTAATATGGTGAGAACACTCTCTTAGCGTTTTGTAAGAATTATCATTATACATTGTCATTAATTACATTATACATTACTATACTATTACATCACTATACATTATCATTAATGATAGTCACCAAGCTGTTCAATCACATGCTTGAGTCGTTTTCTCAGACAAAATACACTGACATAAAAAACCAGTATTAAAAATACATTTTTAAATGCTTCCTAGTGATTTTGTCGTCCAATGGGCCAATGAGTAAATGACCTTCCAAAACCTATGGGAGAAAATTCCTGATTTTCATCTTGAAAGAAGTTTTTCAGTGACAAATAGAAACCACCATTATCTCACCGAGGAAGGATTATATGATGAAATGTCTTCTGGTGTCTATTCAAGGAAAGTTTTGAAAGCTTCTCAACTGGGATCTGAAAATCCTACCTTAGGATCAGGTAGACAGAGTGTTAATCAATAATGTTGTATTATTTTGATTTTTCATTTTTTGGATATGTTCTTGGATATATGTTTTGTTTCCCCAAGGACTTTTGCAATTTTTTTTTTTTTTTTTTTTTTTTTTTATTGCTACAGAGTCTCATTGTCACCCAGGCTGGTATGTGTTGGCATGAAGTCCTCTGCCTCCCGGATTCAAGAGATTCTTGTGTCTCAGCCTACCAACTAGCTGTGACTACCGGCATATACCACCAGGCCTAGCTAATTTTTGTATCTTTAGTAGACACAGGGTATCTTTAGTAGAGACAGGGCTTCACAATGTTGGCCACGCTGATTTCAAACTAGCCTCAAATGATCTGCCTGCCTCAGCTTCCCAAAGTGTGAGCCACCGTACCTGGTCTACAATTTCTTGGCAACACTGATTCTTCTCTATCTTCCTAGGCCTACCAAGGGTCATTTAGGTGTAGGTTTGATCCTGGCTGTTTTCTGATCACAGAAACAAAGATCACCCAAGAGCTTTGAGCCATAGGAAGAAGCATAACCAAATATATTTCAGGTTATTTAAATGTCCATTAAACACTACACTAATCTTGGGTTATTGTGTGAGGTCTTGAAACATGAGGTCTTAATCATGTCCAAATTAGTAACTGCATGATGGAAAACAATCTGCAATCTCTTTCTAAAAATTATTTTCTAAAAAAAACACTGAGGGTTTTTTTTTTTTTATTCTTTGGAAAAGGCAGTTATGAATCACTAAACAGAAATTAAAGCATTTTAAAGATTATTATTTTAGGAATTTTTTACTTGAAAAGTACTAAATAAAGACTAGTAGCATTTAAACAAAGAAAATTATATTTAATAATTCTGTTGTTGAAAGCTTTATTTTTAAAAATTGTGGCTATCATTTTAAGTATTTTTAATCAATTCCAGTATTGATATAAAGTTGATACATTCATTTATTTGTGATTTACTGTTTTTGTTGTTGGTGGTGGTGGTGATATCATTTTTAGCAGCCTTACTCTGAATTCTGGAACAAGAAAGTCTTGAACTTTTATGATTGATAACAAATAAAATAGTTGATTGATAGAACAACTGTTGGTAATATCTAAGACATAGCTTTTTTTTTTTTTTTTTTTTTTTTTTTTTTTTTTTTTTACTCCAGATCTTCGCTTTTAGAATTGGGTGTAAAGTGGTATGTTAAGTGTCTTAATTCTAACTACAAGCAGTCAAAGGAGAAATGGCTTGGTGTTCAGATCAGCATGTCAGAGATAGGCAAGATTACACTGATGTGTTGGATGTTTACTGATGAATATCTCTGAAGATAATTGAGAAGTAACAAAGATGAGACATTTCCAGCAGACCTGAGTTAATTCTACACAGCTCAGCAGGACTCCATTCATCTGCCTCACACCACCACCAAATCACTACAGAATATTTATTTAAATTAGAATATGACATATTGGATTCCTTTGAAAAATTCATAATATTTTAAATTATATTTTAGAAATTACTCAATAGATAAATGAGAACATAACTGCAAAAAGAATTTTCAAATTCATCGCATTTATGTGCAAACTTTCTTCTTCCAAGTATTTGAATGAACAAAGAAAATCACTTCACCTTATTAACTAATAAATAATTGTAAAAACTTTAACTTTTTCCAAGCTAGATACCAACTGTAGAGAAGATGAAACCCTATTTCATTTAAGTGTTGTTAGTACCTGTTCTCATATATATTTTTTCTCTTAGAGAATAAAAAGCTAAAAACAAAGATCTCATTATATTGTAATAAAATGGTACTACATAAATCTGTGCTTATCCTGCCTTCACATACTGGAATCCCAGAGGAAAAGGAAGCAAGCTGAAAGCCACAGGGGGAATTCCACACAACGGTAATGCTACAACTACACAGTCATTTAGCATACACATGTACACACACACACACACACACACACACACACATATTCCATATTCCTAGTCAGTAGATATAGAAAAGGAATAAATTGTACATGGCAAACAGCATTGATCTGAAACCTAACATATCCAGATTGCTTCCGTCACTACTTATTACCACGGGCTTGGTCATTTTTTACTTCTCCGAGACTCAGCTTATGCATATGGAAGTGAGAAATCGGATTTGTGGGATTTTCTGCATTTTTTCTGGCTGTGTAAAATTGAGTCATCTAATAATGACCCTTAATAGATGTCAAACATGCTACCGGGAAATAATTGGGCTCCATAGACAAGTGCTACTAGGGTGAACACTAGTTAAGATTTGAGGGAGTTATAATTTTTTACAACTGTACAAAAATTTTAAGAACAGTAATGTGCTGCAAAATACTAAGAAATAACCTACTTTAGTAAACATTTTTTTAGTGCTTAAAGAGAAAATTTCACCTTACAAAACCTCAACAGTTGCAATGGACTGATTGTTTTACTCTGCTAGTTTTGCTTAAATATTAATTAAATATTAAATATTAGCGTTTTTTCTCAGAGCCTGGAAATCTTGATGTTAGTAAAGCTGACCAGTGGACACATGAGTCATAGTGGGGAATGAAAATGGAATATCATATTCTACAGGACAATTAGTGAAGAATTATGTGAAAGTTAGTTTTGAAGTGACAGGAATATTTGAAGTGTTGTGTGTGTTTCTGCACAGGATACTGACTTACTTTCCTGTGCCTATGTCAGTTTGGAAGCCTCCATTTCAAACATATATCAGCTTATGTTGCTAATGTTTAGGAAATATACCAGTTAGTCGGGCATGGTGGCTCACACCTGTAATCCCAGCTCTTTGGTAGGCAGAAACACAAGAATCCCTTGAACCCAGAAGTTTGAGAACAGACTGGGCATGGTGACAAGACCCTGTCTCTACAAAAAACTTTTTAAAAATTTAGCTGGGTGGTGTGGCACATAGTTGTAGTCCTAGATACTCAGGAGGCTGAGGCAGGAGGATCCCTTGATCCCAGGAGTTCGAGGCTACACTGAGCTATGATTTTGCCCCTATGCTCTAGCCTGGGCGACAGAGAAAGACTAAAACAAAAAGATTTAGCAGTGCATCCCACCAACCTGGGGGAGACAACAAGATTATCTTTTTATAATAAGGGATAGAATTTTGATTTAAGAAACAATTATTGAAAACACTTATTACAAGAAGACTGCTTGCCACACATGTTTCTTAGTCTGCCATAATGAAATACCATAGATTGTCTGGCTTAAACAATAGAAATTTGTTTTTATTTAACATTTCTGTAGCCTGGGAAGTCCAAGATCAAAAACTTTCTGATGAGGGCTCTCTTCCTGACTTGCAGATAGCTGCCTTCTTGCTGTGCCTTCCACCAGATATAAAGAGAAGGAGAGCAACATATCTGGTGTCTTTTTTCAAAAGGACTCTAATCCAATCAGATCAGTGCCCTGCCCTTGTGACCTCTTTTTACCTTATTACTTCCATACACCAAATACAGTCAGATTGAGGACAGGGTTCTAACTTACGAATTTTGAAGGGGACATAATTCAGTCCCTACCATTTCATCCCTGGCCCTCCAAAATGTATGCCTTTAGTCACAGGCAAAATTAGTGCATTCCACTCGAACAGCCCACAAAATCTTAAGTTTTTCAGAATCAACTCTAAACTCCAACATCTCATCTAAATATAATCTACATCAGATATAAGTGAGACTTGAAATACACTTTATTCCTGGGCAAAATTCTGTTCCATTTGTGAACCTATGAAATGAGAAAAGTTATGTACACAATGATGAGATATGCATGGGAAAGACATCCCCATTCCAAAAGGGAGAAATACAAAAGAAGGAAGAGAGACAGGTCCCTATCAAGTCCAAGACCTATCAAGGCAAATTTCATTAGACGTTAAGGCACAAGAATCATCTTATTTGTCTTGATTTTCTGCCTTCCAGGCCCACTGGGCTGGCAAGATCAGCCTCACACCTCTGCAGGGCAGCCCTGCCCATTTGGCGCTGGGGAACTGTCCCTGCCTCCAAGGTCCTCTGCTAAATCTCCACCTGCTAAAACTGAGGAGGATACAGCCTTGAGCCATGTGCCTGAGGTGGGAGTGGCAGCCCTGAGGCTCTCTGAATTGCCTTAGTCACTGGTTCTTCCTTTTTTTTTTTTTTTGGAAGAATACACACTTTCAAAATCAAATAGACTTATGGCCCTATTACAGATTCTTCTTGTGGAACCCAACAAGCTCAACATGCCTGCTTGCTTCATTCCATCCTGGTTTCTCCCTTAGCTCAAATAGGCAATGTCGCTGCTAATACAATCCCATCTCTCTTCTTAGATTCTGCTGTTGAAATAATTCATTAAATCTATTCATGACCTCTTTTTCAAATAGTTGTTTAGTCACACCATCACTGTCCTCTTCAAAGAAAACTTTCTCTCTTCTTTTTTTTTTTTTTTTTAATTTGCAATATGGTTAGACTGAGAATTTTCCAAATCTCAGAGTTCTGGTTCATTTTTGCTAACAATTTCTTCTTCATCTCTCTCTTTTCACATTTGGTATTAGCAGCAGGGAGGACAAAAGGCAATCATTCAATACTTTGCTTAGAAATCTCACCACAGGTTTTCTTTCCACAAAACACTACAACTCAATTCAGCTAAGTTCTTTGCCACTTTATAACAAGAATTGTTCTTCCTCGAGTTTCTAATAACTTGATCCTTTATTTCATCTGTGACCTCACCCATATTTCTAGTATGCACTTCAACACTCTTCCAATCTCTACTCATTATCCATTTCCAAAACTACTTTCACATTTTTAGGTATTTTTTTACAGTGGACCCCCACTCCTGGTACCAAAATTATTCTTAGTCCGCTTGGGCTTCCATAATAAAGTACCATATACTGGGTGGCTTAAACAACAGAAATGTATTTTTTTTTTTAATCCCACAGCTCTGGAGACTGGGAACTCCAAGACCAAGGTGCCAGTCAAATCAGTTTCTGTTGAAGGCTCTCTTTCTGGTTTGCAGATGGCTGTCTTCTCACTGTGTCTTCTTATGGCAGAGAAAAAGTGTCTTTTATCATAAAGACAATAATCCCATCAGATCTGGCCCCACCCTTATGACATCTTTAATATTAATTGCTTCCTTACTCCAAAGATAGTCAAATGGAAGACAAGACTTCAATTTATAAATGTAGAGAGGACACCATTCAGTCCATAGAATCATGATCTCTTATTTAGCTACATCTCCTTAACTTTTAATCTTTAGCTTGATACATAAGCACAATATAATCACTACTCTACCACTTGGAGCAATGAATTACTCAATCCCACATGACACTCTGAGAACCTTATGGTGTCAATTTCAGAACCATCTGCCTGGGGGGAATAAAGGAGAATGCGTTAATGTATTGACCTCTTCCCACTCTCCTTCCCATGGTCCTTCCACATGGCAGTTTCAGGAAAGTCCCAGTGAGAAGTTGAAAGTGAGATGCTGCCAGGTTGTGTCAATGTAAATTGGATAGAGCATGACTGGAACTTAGCATAGCAGTAGCTCCAATAGAAGGTGAATCTGAGAGTCTTTGAACTGGTGACCAAAAAAAATGAGTGATTCAGGCTGTTACAAATTTAAAATGGCCACAAATCCTTTTACACCCCTCCCATTGAAAGGAAGTGGTCTATGTTCCTTCTTTTTGAATCTGGGAAATTCCATAATGGATTATGGGAGAATGGAGGCTGTGCCAAGTTTTAGGTTTAGTCTTTAAAAGAATGTCAGTTTCTAGTAGGTTCTGTTTGTTGGAATACTAGTTTTTGAAAACCAGTTATCAGGCTGTGGAAAGTTCAAGTGATGTGAAGAAATCACATGTAGACAATTTGGACAATATTTCCAGCTAAACTCCCACATCAACTGCCAGGCAACTGACGGTGCTATGTTGGGACATCCAACCCAATTCCAGCTGTCATCTGATATCAGCTACACACAAGAGTATGTAAGACCGGCCATCGGAGGCTACTCAACCCGTTAGACTGTGAGAGATAAAAATAAATCATCTTGTGTCACAAGATAAGGGCATAAAATTGACATGGTATAAATTATTATATTAAACACTCAGCAGTAGGAGTTTATTGATAATCATAAATGGTTTTTACTTTACTTATTAACATTTTTATGCTATTATTGCAGCTTATTTTGAGAGAAATGTCAGTCTATTCTGAACTGTCTTTTTATGTTTTGTTTATTTATATTTGCTTTGATGTACATATATAGTGAAGTTATTAGCACAAAGATGTGTTAATTAAAGATAATTAACATATTTATTATCTCACATAGTTATCCAAGCTATTGAGGACGAAGCTTTTGTCTAATTTTTAAATTCCTTTTTTTCATATCACTATTGCCTGGCACCAATATTGGCACAGATTAGACATTTAAGGTGAATATCTTTAAAAAGGTAAAAGTTTACCACAGTATAATAGTATTTGAGTGGAGAAACAGAAGATCTGTTGGCGAGGAGACCATGAAAAAAACAAACCATGACTTTCCAATCTTTGTGTATAATAAATCGGTGAATTTTTCTCCTAAGATATGAACTAATCTCCTTGTAATTTCCTGATCGTAATCAGTAATTAAAAATCTACTCTGTGAATTACAGATTGTTCAGACAAACAGTTTAACTTGCCCACATTTTCTCTAGGCATGACTAAATTAGGGGCATTCCCACTGCAAACCAGTTTTATCCAAACTACCCATAATATGACCATTGTTTTGCTAGTTACTTTAACAATAAGATGCATTATACAAATATTTTAAAATTTCAGTTATGCAACCCATTATTACTGCTTTCAGCTACATTTAAATAACATGAGTAGGGAACTAGGATATGGCCCACAAAATGACCTAGGGCATTGAGTGAATGTTAAAATCATCAATTAATGTTGTTCTCCAAACTAAGAAAGATAATATTTTTGATGTTTTTAATATTTTCCTGAATAAGTTTTTGTTTGCTGTCCCTTTATACATATGAGCATTTCTCTATTTTGTTAAATATTTATATTTAATTATTGTTATATTTTTATTTATATTTCCAAATGGCACATAAAATAATTATCATATTAATTACACGTAATATTGCTTTTTAATGATTTACTCTGCTCAATGAAATGAGTATCATCTTCATAATAAAGTGTTTCATAACATTCTTTCTATTTTAGGAACTATAGAAATGGGGAACATAGCTTCCTTTTAAAATAGAAAAAAGGCCACATTTTAGAAAGTGCATTACTAGGCCATTAATTATAGTTTATGAAAGTTTGTAATGCTAATTTCATAATAAAGTCTCTCTTCACTGACATTCACATTAACGACCATTCTTTTATTTCTATGATAGCTTAAGAGCACTATAGAATCCAGTTTAAGTCACATACACATGCACAGACACACACACACACGCACACACACACACACACACACATGCACACACACACAAGGGCGTGCTCAGCAGGCATTGATTTTACAAAAAGACAGACTCTCTCGTGTCTCTCTGTGTTCCTGATCCTGGAAAGATTGATCAAAGGAGATCCTTTTCTACTTTAAAAGCCAAGGTCCTTTCCAGATTTCCTTCCTCTTTCTTTCCAGTACTTGTCAGGACCTTAGAAAGTGTAACTCCTCTAAGTATTAATGCCCCCCGCAGTAATGCCTCTGTAAGACAGCAGATCCTTTGAGAGAAGGATACCCTATTGTTATGCCAGAGCCTAATATTGATAGACAAACTCTATAATTATAAAACAATTATGTGAGGGTGGAGTGTTGTTGAATTTTGCATGCTGTATTATTTAATAATGTTTTACTGTCATGTTGTCATTCAAGCAAAAGGCTCATCTTTCCAGGAATATTTTGCTGCTACATTTTCGCCACTGAGAAGAAAACAAACAAACAAAAAAACAAAACAAAACAAAAACGAAAGGATGCTCATATTTCTAAAGAAAAGAAACTTTGTAGGTTAGTATCTAGGCATAATAGAGAATTATGATCATAATGAAAAAACTGCTAGCCTTTCAGAAAAGGTTAAAAGCTATACATGTTTGAGAAAAATACCTTTGCTCATTATAATACCTGGTACATCATGTTATAATTAAGATTGTGTCACTCTTTCCATTATAAATCACTATTTTAAAGACTCATAAAGCAGCTGTAAAAATGAGCTCCAGGCTCAACTTGGCATGTAAAATATTAACCCAAGAGAATTTATGTTTTTTATTTTTATTTTACTTTTGTACAAAACTGTCTTTCAGGGCTTCTTAAAATAAAGCAAAATTTCAAGTAGATTTTTTCTTTCAGGTGCCTTTTTGGCACTTCATAAATCAAAACCAGTCTTGCTTGTTAAAAACCAAATCTTGCAAGCACTTGGTGAATTAGGAGAGGTAATCATTTGGAGTGCTTCAAATGACTCTTTTAAAAGTGCCTTAAATATTTTAAACATTACATGTGATCACTAAATATCTGAAGAGTTTTATAAGCCACCTACCAGGAAAACTTTTGCTTCTTTCCTTTCCAGATGGCATTAAAAACATTAATGATGCCAAAGTATAGTGTAAGACACTTTGCTATTATTGGTGTGATTCACTATTTCAGAATTCAGTTTCCATAAGACAGCTCCCTATGGCAAGCCATTCCAGCCTAATAATCCCTTTGTGTAATATTGTCTACCTGTGCCCACCAATTGTGCACAGTGCTTCACTTGGCTGATATGCACTTGCTAAATACACCCTGAAAGTTCAACCAATTGTATATCTAGAGTAGGAGTTTTATAATATTCTCACCATTACAAAGAATATATTTTGTTACCAACTCATATAGACTAAATATAAATCCAGAGCTCATTTGGCCAAGCAAGAATCAACTGCAGAAGCAATTGAATAGTTAATATGGAAAAATTATACCCTATATAGAGCCAATAGCTAAGACATTCTATATGTCTAGATGAGGTCCTTTTTAATATGAGATTTTTTTCGTCTCGAGTAGAAGTCTAATCAACTCTGAAGGTGAAAAAACTGATTTTTCAGTGAGTTCTTGTCTGCATTGATATCTGTCTTTCAAACCTAAAGAGAAAATGCACAAAGTTGGCTGATATTAGATATCAACATCATTTTAATTTAAATAAATTTGATTATGGTTTAGATATTTAAACACTTGAATTTAGGTCATTATCTGTGGTCATTAACAGAATTCCTTTTGTTAAGTGAGTCTTATTGTTCAGGTCCATGAATTATCTATGCTTGTTGCACTCTTCCCAAGCACAAAATGCTATTCTAAATGTTTTCAATTATATTCTCTCATTTGATTCTCACAGCAACTGATATGGTTAGGCCTTGTGTCCACACCCAAGGCTCATCTTGAATTGACATTCCCAGGTGTTGAGGGAGAGACCTGGTGGGAGGTAATTGGATCATTGGGGCGGTTTCCCTCATGCTGTTCTCATGATAGTGAGTGAATTCTCACATGATCTGATGGTTTTATAGGGGGCACTTTCCTCTTCACTTCTTTCACATAGTCCTTCCTGCTGCCTTGTGAAGAAAATGCCTACTTCCCCCTCACCTTCCCCCATGATTGTAAGTTTCCTCAGGCCTCCAAGCCATGCTTCCTGTTAAGCCTGCAGAACTGCGAGTCAATTAAACCTTGTTTGTAAACTACCCAGTCTCAGGTAGTATCTCTATAGCAGTGTGAGAACACACTAATACAGTAAATTGGTACTAGGAGTGGGGTACTGCTATAAAGATATCTGAAAGCATGGAAGCAACTTTGCAATTGGGTAACAGGCAGAGGTTGGAACAGTTTGAAGGGATCAGAAGAAGACAAGAAGACGTGGGAAGCTTTGGCACTTCCTAGAGACTCATTGAATGGTTTTGACCAAAATGCTGACAGTGATAAGGACAATGAAGTTCAGGCTGAGGTGGTCTCAGACGGAGATGAGGAACTCATTGGGAACTGGAGCAAAGGTCACTCTTGCTATGCTTTAGCAAAGAAACTAGCAGCATTTTGCCTCGGTTTAAGAGCTCTATGGAACTTTTAACTTGAGAGAGATGATTTGAAACTTGAACTTATATGTAAAGGGAAGCAGAGCCTAACAGTTTGGAATATTTGCAGCCTGACAATGCAATAGAAAAAAAAAAAAGTCATTTTCTGAGGGGAAATTCAAAGCAGCTGCAGAGATTTGCATAAGTAATGAGGACCCAAATGTTACTTGACTAGATAATGGGGAAAATGTCTCCAGGGAAAGTCAGAGATCTTGGCAGCAGCCTTTCATCACAGGCCCAGAGGCCTAGGAGGAAAAAATAGTTTCATAAGCTGGGTCCAGGGCCCTCCCTACTCTGTGCAACCTCAAGACTTGGTACCCTACATCCTAGCCATAGCTTAAAGGGGCCAACATATAGCTAAGGACATTGCTTTGGAGGGTGAAAGCCTCAAGTCTTGGTGGCTTACCTGTGGTGTTGGACCTCCGGTGCACAGAAATCAAGAATTGAGGTTTGGGAATCTCTGCCTAGATTTTAGATGATATATAGAAATGCCTGGATGTCCAGGCAAAAGTTTGCTGCAGGGGCACAGCCCCCATAGAGAGCCCCTGATAGAGCAATGTCGAAGGGAAATATGGGGTTGGAGCTCCCAACACAGAGTCCCCACTGGGTCACCACCTAGTATAGCTGTGAGAAGAGGACCATCATCCTCTAGACCCCAGAATGGTAGATCCACTGACAGCGTGCACCATGCACCTGGAAAAGCTGTAGACAGTCAATGTCAGCCCATGAAAGCAATTAGGAGGGGAGCTGTACCATGCAAAGCCACAGGAGTGGAGCTCCTCAAACCATGGGAACCTGCCTCTTGCATTAGCATGATGTGGATGTGAGACATGGAGCCAGGGGAGATCATTTTGGAGCTTTAAGATTTAATGACTGGCCCACTTGGTTTTGGACTTGCATAGGACCTTTAGCCTCTTTGATTTGGCCAATTTTTTCCCATTTGGAATGGGATCATCTGTCCAATGGCTGTACTCCCATTGTATTTTGGAAGTAACTCACTTGCTTTTGATTTTACAGGTTCCTAGGCAAAAGGAACTTGCCTTGTCTCAGCTGAGATTTTAGACTTGAACTTTTGAGTGAATGCTGAAATGAGTTAAGACTTTGGGGGACTGTTGGGAAGGTATGATTGTTTTTGAAATGTGAGGACATGAGATTTGGTGGGGAGCAGTGGTGGAATGATATCATTAGGCTTTGTGCCCCCACTCAGATCTAATTTTGAATTGGAATCCCCAGGTGCTGAGGGAGATACCTGGTTGGAAGTGATTGGATCATGGGGTGGTTTCCCTTATGCTGTTCTAATGATAATGAGTGAGTTCTCAAGAGATCTGATGTTTTTATAAAGGGCTCTTCCCTCTTTGCTTCTTTCACACGCTCCCTGTGCTGCCTTGTGAAGAAGGTGCCTACTTCCTCTTTACCTTCTGCCATAATTGTAAGTTTCTTGAGGCCTCCTACTCATGGTTCCTGTTAAGTCTGTGAAACAGTGAGTCAACTAAACCTCCTTTGTTTCTAAATTACCCAGTCTCAGGAAGTATCTTTACAGCAGTGAGAGAACAGACTAATACAGCAACGCCGTGTGTTAGTGTTTATTTGGCCTCCAATATAATGGTGAGAAAACTGAAAAGCAAAGAAACTAACTTTTCCAAGTTACGTAGCGCTGATGTTTAGACTCCAAGTATGATTTCAAGTAAATAGTCATTAAATTATGGTAATTCCAGAATACATTTGTGACATCCCAAATACCTTTATGACATCCCAGATACTTCTGTGACATCACACTGATGAATACTAGTTCATCTGGTTGTTTACCTTTGCTGGACAAATACCAAGAGAAAGTAAAACTTTTGACTTTAATAGATAGTTGGTACACAGACAATATGTACACACATTACTTCACAAAAATGTTATTGCTCTGAAGGGCCAATCATATCATAAATAGTATTTTCTGGAAGTGTTGAATAGAAAGGGTGTGCTTTTTTAATTTTTACAACGTGGCCACAAATTATTGGGTAATTTTTCTATCTGCAGATGGGATCTATATCCTCTATTCTTAGATCTGGCCAGGTTTTGTAACTCTTTCAACGAATGAAGTGTGACACTGTGTGATTTCCAAGGCTTGGTAGTTAAAGGCCACTCAGCTTTTCTCATTATGTAAGAAATTGGCACGGTCATTGCGTAAGAAATTCAAATACCATAAAGAAGGCATCGTGAAAGGGAGCCCACATGGGAAAGCCATGTATAGGTGGTGTGGTGAAGAGTTCCACACGAGCCCACTCTTCAGAGAATCCCAGCCCAGGCAGTTGACAGGTGAGAGTGAAAGAGCCCCCAGATTATTTTAGCTTCCAACTATTTGAGTTGTATGCCACCATTTCAACCTTCCGTACCAAGCCCCCAACCATTGCAGAGCAAAGAAAGTCATCCTTGGTCTGCCTTACCTGAATTCTTGACCCACACAGTCTGTAAACATATTACAATTGTTTTTGTTCAACACTTACTTCTGGGGTGAGCAACCATGGCAGCCAGTTATTCAGCCACTTTTGAAAAAAAAAAAAAAAAAAAGTAAGTTTAGTTTCTGATCAGACATTAAAATATCATGTCAATTTGAACATAAACCTGCTTCAGAAATATCTAACCACATTAAGAGTGTGTATTTCCAATTGTAAGGAATTCAGATATAAAGATTTTGTATTTAAAATCTGGCAATAGCCAGTTTACTAAAGGTATTTGTTTCATATAAGTTCTTTGAGGGAAAAGACTAACCACATCTTTTTACTCAAGTTTTAGCTCCCAACCCCTTACAGTGCTGGAAACATCTCAGTAAAAGCTTAATGTGGGGATAAACATGAATAGTACTGATTATACATACACTATAGCTGAAACTAAAATCAAAGTATCTTGCCCTCAAACTATGTATCTTTGTTTCTTTTATGACATTTCCTAAAATTATCAGTCTAAAGACTGAGAAGAAATGCAGCAAAATAATATAATGATTTCCCCCTTGATATTAAGGTGCATATTAAAGTAAGTTTAATATCTTAGGAGATCAGCATAATGCTTACTTTGAGAGTCATGTGACCAAAACCTTTTTGGTGAGATTAATTATTAGTATACCAGGAGATCTCAGTATAAGTCAAATAGCTTTTATTTAGGTCCCAGTCAGACTGACAGTAGCTAAAACATTTTTTATATGTATTTTAGCTACATGGATCCAGGGTTACTGTGTAATTGTCTAAACTAAAACTTTGCCTGTCAAGCAAGTGACATTTTGTGTAGAGAGGCAGTTTGGGGGTTAAAACACATTATTTGTTTTTAATCATTTGAAGATTAAAATAATAGCTTGAACTTCTTATAAGCTGTCTTTTATATCTTTGATTATCTAGATCAAAAATCTACCTCTGTTAGCTCAATAAAAATTTTAAAAACCTAGGTAAGTAGAAACATATACAATGGTTTAAGTTAAAGGCTTTCAATGCTGAAATAATTTATGCACCAATTTTTTTCATTTAAAATTTTTAGACTAAAATTGTCACATTTTACATAAACTCTGCCTTTGGACAATAAATGTAGGGAGAAGAAATGCTTGTTCAGTTTGAAATATAACAGCTACTTTTAAATACAATTGAAACAAGAAATAAAATATTTTAAAAGTGTGACTAAAACATTAAATACAGATTAAAAGGTTTTGCAAAGTGCTCACTGCTATGTAAAAATCATGACATTTTATAACTAAGCAATATATTATCTATTATTAAATTGAATCCTTACCTGCACAGATTTTCCAACAGAATTTTCTGTTTAGTAATAAACACATCTAATTATTTCTCTCTTAATTATTGCCTTTTTGCCAAATAGGCTTATTCATTTATTTATTCACAATGTTTACTTAGTACTTTGTATACGCCACATGTGTTTTATTGTGCTGGTGTTGAAAACATATAGCATGGTCTTTAACTTTGGGGAAATAACTGTCTTATTGGTGATCTCCATCTCCTGGCTGCTATCTTTTCTTATTAAAAAGAGTCTCCTTAGAGTTTCTCGTGACTTTCACTTCTCTCACTCTTACGTATACTTTCCACATCTCTAACCTAAAGCTTTTCTTTTAATTCTTTATGCATATGCCTAACTTAAGAGATGTTATCCTGAATGTTCAGCATAAACTTTATCAAAAGGCCCTAAATATCTCCTACCAATTTGTTCTTACCCCATGAAGACCTATGGTGGTTGATGGTCCTACTATTCATTTGGCCCAGGGTTCCCGACCTAGTAGGTTAATATCTAAGTTCATTTGTTTTTGTATATCTGTTAGGTTTTCGTTGGAAAATAATAATAGCTCCCAATGACATATGAAAAACTGCTCAGCATCACTAATCATCAGATAAATGCAAATTAAAACCATAATGAGAAATCAGTTCACACCTGTCAGGATGGCCATTATCAAAAAGACAAAAGTTAAGTGCTGGTGAGGATGTGAAGGAAACACATCCCACTGTTGGTGAGAATTTAAATTAGCACTGCTGTAATGAAAAACAGTATGTAAGTTCATCAAAGAATTGAAAATAGAACTATCATATGATCAAGCAATCTCACTTCTGGGTATATATCCAAAGGAAATCAAATGCGTATGTTGAAAAGATACCTGCATTCTCACATTCATTGACAGATTATTCGCAGTAGCCATGATAGGAACCTGTGTTCGTCACAGATGAATGGATAAAGAAATTGTATACATACAATGGAATATGGTTCAATTTTTTAAAAAACAAAAAAGGAAACTTGTTATTTGTGACAACATAGATGGACCTGGAGGATACGATGTTAAGTGAAAAAAGCCAGGCACATGATATTATTTATATGTGGAATCTAAAAAAGGCAAAATCCCAGAAGCAGAGAGTAGAATGGTGGTTACTAGGATCTGAAAGGAGGAGAAGTGGGAATAAGGGAGCTGTCGGTCAAAGGATACAAAATTCCAGTTAGATGGGTGGAGTAAGTTCAAAAGATCTATTGTAAAACATGGGGACCATAGTTAATAACAATTGTGTACCTGAAAATTGCTAAAAGGGTAAATTCTACACAATCTCACTGTAAAAATAAGTATGTGAGGCAATGTAAATATTAATTAGCTCAATTTAGCCATTTCACACATACACGATATATATATATATATATATATATATATATATATATATATATATAACCATCATATACACTACAAATATACATGATTTTTAAAAATACATTTTAAAAAATGATAGTCCCCAAAGACTCTTCAGTTAGATACTGCTACATACTTGCCACAAGGATGAAAGGAAAGTGCACTTAAGATCAAATTCTGCCTCAGACAGAGACAAATAACATGAACTGGTTTGAAATATCTATTCTGCGAGTTTGAACCCACAGAAAAATAAAGTTATAAGTCTTCATTCTTCTATAGGCTCAGCCACACCTTTATGCTCAAGGTTCACTACAGGCACTATTCTAGTATCATCATTCTCTGCATCAAGCATCCAGAAACCCTCCTGAGTCAATGACTTGAGCACAAGAACTTTCGGGAATATAGCGCCAATGCTGCAGCAACATGTCTTACTAGAGTTTGTTACACTGTTTGTATAAGATTTGAGGGCATCCTTTATATATTTTAACTAAAGCATATAGCTTGAAAACTCTTCTAAAATCATCAATAAGAACCATTTAAATGTTTCTACTGGTCCATCAGTGAAGTATTAATGTGGATATGATAGCTGAGGCTTCATGTGTCTGGGGTTTCTGATATAATACTAATTGATGGTCTTTAGATCTAAATTCCTGATTAGACAACTGATTACTCTAGCATTTCAATTTAAATTAATAGGCATAGATAAAATCACTGTGTCCATGCCAATGTATTTAGAAATGAAGACATCACAGCCAATTAGTATTTGAGGTGGAATCCCAAATTACCTAGTTGAGGAATTTGATCAGGCAGTCCTGAATATAATTCCTGATTCCATCAGCTATATAACCTTGAGTAAGTCACTTGGCATCCTGAAATCTCATGTTCTTCATACATCAGAGTTTCCCCTTAAAAAGATCACTCAAGTTGCATGAAGGCAACATGTAGCAAGATTGCAAGAATAGATGATAGGAAACTACTATCCTCAGAAAGCAGCCCAGGCAAAAGATGGACATGGATAAGTCCATTAAAAGAGATTTGTTCTACTCCTCATCCAATTATAGTTTACTTTTAACACTTTCTAGTGCCAGTCATATAGATAAAAATAAACAGTATTTGGGTCTTCAGAAGAAATTAGAATTTTTTAAAGGCAAATATACTCTACCTATTGTTTAGATATATTTCACTAAAGTATGCACAAAAACAAATTATGCAAAAATAGTTTAAAGTTACAGTAACCAACTTGTGGCTCTTCAAGAAACTGTGACTCAGTGGTAACAGAGAGAAATAGACAATAAGTATAAAATCATTAACTGGGTCATACAGCTAAAAGGGACCTTAGGGCCAGTCTATACACTTCATGTTTTATTAAGTTCTAAGTGCTCAGCCCACTATTATTTTCAGTAAGAGAAAGTTTGGACTTTATTTGTTACTGGGTAACTCCTAGGACTCATTAAAAAATCTCAGAGACTTTATCATGTTTGAAGTAAAAAAAAAAAAAAGTGTATTTTCAATGACTTTATTAAACTTAGGTAACTAATTTCCATCTTCTACCAAAAAATACAGACACATGAAAATGAGCGGGACAACCATGCCACGTGTTGCCAGCTTATAAGCACTTGAAAGACTTGCTTTACTTATACTGTCTTTATCATGGAACAAAAACATATGAGTCCGTTATGTCCCTTTCAACACACCATAAATCTTTGATGTCTATACAATGCCACGTTAAAGCACAAGAAGCTCTACTGTCAGTGTCTAACCACCAAATAAACTTGACAGTCAGGAAATACAGAAAGCAAACTTGGGAAGTACAACACAGTCAATCTGTATCTGGGATGATACAGTGTTTTCAGTTGGTAAAAGGTAACATATGGCTCATGCAGTCTTTGAGGGTGATGTCACTGTGTATATACCCTGCTAACATTTCTAATGTTATAAACTTTGGGGCCAAGTAATCGTACTAGAGAAGTAAGGCAAATAAATATGTTGGGTTAACCAAAGGGAATGAAACATAATTTTAGATTTTCCTAGTTATGAGTTAACATGCTTCTCCAGAAGATAAGCTAGAAAAAAAAATCTGGGTTTAGAGTATTGAGTCTAAGACACTGAGAACACACTAGGCTCATAATAGTACCGACGTGAAGGAAGCAATGAATTATCATAGTCAGTAAAGTTTATATGCAGCCAAATATAGAACCTGATGTTTTTTCCTCCTTTCTAGGAGGACAGATTACTGCCCTGGCAATGTAGTCATCTATACAAGAAAGAATAGGTGCAATTAATTCTCTATGTTCACAACAAACATGAGAACACATACATTTAAACCTATAAATAATTCAAATTGTAATTTGTTTTAGCAGGAATATGTAACATTTGGGCAACTGAAGTTAATCAGAGACTGATGCTGCCCGTACCTGGTGCAATTCCTCTGTAACTATCATTTCGGTTTTATTTTTTCCACTCCATTTTAAGGATGTCCTTGTAAATGAAATTTTGATATTGCTTTAAAATATTAAAGAAGCAAGACAGTGAGTTAGATTAACCATCTTGTATGCTTCAACTTCTTGACCACCTGGAAGTGATTCTGGAATACATATTTCCCCCAGGGCTCAGTCTAAGATGCAAACTCAAACACTATCTATAGAGAAAACATATATTCGTTAATGAGAAGGATAGAGAACTCTTCTAATTTTCATTTCTGCTACTCAGAGACAGTTCAAGCTTGATTAACCATGAGGCAATATAATATTGTGGTTGAAGCAAAGCTGTGTTTAAATCCCAGCTCTGTTTTTATTGGACAGATCTCAGCTTGGAAAAGTTAACGACCCCATCTTTAAAGTATAAGGAATAGTAGGCCTTACTTTATAGAGATGGTTAAGGATTAAGTGCACTATTTTTTAAAAGGTTTTGAATAGTGTTTGGCTCATAGTAAGTACTATGTAAGTATTTATTTTAAATTTAAAACTTGAGAGCATTTCCTCTCAGAGAGCTATTACATATTGTGATGATTAATTTTATGTGTCAACTTAGCTAGACTATGTTGCCCAGTTTTTTGATCAACTACCACTGTAGATGTTGTTGTGAAGGCATTTTTAAAGATGTAATTAGTTCTAGATCCTTGAGGAATCACCACACTGTCTTCCACAATGGTTGAACTAATTTACTCTCCCAACAACAGTGTAAAAGCGTTCCTATTTCTCCACATTCTCTCCACACCTGTTGTTTCCTGACTTTTTAATGATCGCCATTCTAACTGGCATTAGATGGTATCTCACTGTGGTTCTGATTTGCGTTTCTCTGATGACCAGTGATAATGAGCATTTTTTCATGTGTCTGTTGGCTGCATAAATGTCTTCTTTTGAGAAGGGTCTGTTTATATTCCTTGCCCACTTTTTGATGGGATTGTTATTTTCTTGTAAATTTGTTTAAGTTGTTTGTAGATTCTGGATATTAGCCCTTTCTCAGATGGATAGATTGTAAAAATTTTCTCCCATTCTGTAGGTTGACTATTCACTCTGATGATAGTCTTTTTTTTTTTTTTTTTTGCCATGCAGAAACTCTTTAGTTTAATTAGATCCCATTTGTCTACTTTGGCTTTTGTTGCCATTGCTTTTGGTATTTTAGTCATTACATCTTTGTCCATGCCTATGTCCTGAATGGTATTGCCTAAGTTTTCTTCTGGGGCTTTTATTGTTCTAGGTCTTACATTTAAGTCTTTAATCCATCTTGAGTTAATTTTTGTATGTGGTGTAAGGAAAGGATCCAGATCCAGCTTTCTACATGTGGCTAGCCAGTTTTCCCAGCACCATTTATTAAATAGGGAATCCTTTCCCCATTGCTTGTTTTTGTCAGGTTTGTCAAAGATCAGATGGTTGTAGATGTGTGGTGTTATTTCTGAGGCCTCTGTTCTGTTCCATTGGTCTACATCTCTGTTTTAGTACCAGTACCATGCTGTTTTGGTTATTGTAGCCTTGCAGTATAGTTTGAAGTCAGGTAGCACGATGCCTCCAACTTTGTTCTTTTGGCTTAGGCTTGTCTTGGCTATGTAGGCTCTTTTTTGGTTCCATATGCACTCTAGAGTAGTTTTTTTCAATTCTGTAAAAAAAGTAATTGGTAGCTTGATGGGGATGGCATTGAATCGATAAATTACCTTGGGCAGTATGACCACTTTCGTGATACTGATTTTTGCTATCCACGAGCATGGAATGTTCTTCCATTTATTTGTGTCCTCTTTTATTTTGTTGAGCAGTGGTTTATAGTTCTCCTTGAAGAGGTCCTTCACATTCCTTATAAGCTGGATTCCTAGGTATTTTATTCTCTTTGAAGCAATTGTGAATGGGAGTTCACTATGATTTGGCTCTCTGTTTGTCTGTTATTGGTATATAGGAATGCTTGTGATTTTTGCTAGATATGCCATTTGACCCAGCGATCCCATTACTGAGTGTATTCCCAAAGGTTTATAAATCATGCTACTATAAAGACACATGCACACATATGTTTTTTGTGGCACTATTAACAATAGCAAAGACTTGGAACCAACCCAAATGTCCATCAATGATAGACTGGATTAAGAAAATGTGACACATATACACCAGGGAATACTATGCAGCCATACAAAGGGGTGAGTTCATGTCCTTTGCAGGGACATGGATTAAGCTGGAAACCATCATTCCCAGCAAATTATTGCAGGGACAGAAGACCAAACACCACATGTTCTCACTCATAGGTGGGAATTCAACAATGATAATACTTGGACACAGGGCGGGGAACATCACACACCGGGGCCTTTTGGGTGTTGAGGGGCTGGGGGAGGGATAGCATTAGGAGAAATACCTAATGTAAATGATGAGTTGATGGGTGCAGCAATCCAATATGGCACATGTATAGCTATTTGACAAACCAGCACGTTGTGGACATGTACCCTAGAACTTAAAGTATAATAATAATAAAAAAGATGTGATTAATATTTAAATTAGTAAATATTATTTGAGTAAGTAATATTTGAGTAAGTAATATTATTCTCCAGGCCGAGTACAGTGGCTCACGCCTATGAAGCCAGCACTTTGGGAGGCCTAGGCAGGTGTATCAAGAGGTCAAGAGATCTAGACCATCCTGTCCAACATGGTGAAACCCTGTGTCTACTAAAAATACAAAAATTAGCTGGGTGTGGTGGTGCATGCCTGTAGTCCCAGCTACTTGGGAGGCTGAGACAGGAGAATCACTTGAACCCAGGAGGTGAGGGTTGCAGTGAGCCGAGATTGCACCACTGTACTCCAGCCTGGGTGACAGAGTGAGTCTCCATCTCTAATAATAATAATAATAATAATAATAATAATAATAATAATAACAACATCCTCCAAGATGTGGATGGGCTTCATCCAATCAGATGAAAGCCTTAAGAGCAAAGACAGGTCTCTGAAGAAGTAATTCTGCCTAAAGAATGCACTTCTAGCATACCTGGTCTTTCTTGTGGAATTTGGACTCAAAACTGCATTATTAACTCTTACCTGAATTTCTAGTCTGCCAACTTATCCTATTAAAATCTCTATCTCTGTCTCTCTCTCTCTATATATATATAGATAGATAGACTTATAGATATATATATATATACACACAATATATATACATTCTATATATACAAGATAATATACTACATATAATATAAAAGATAATATATTATATATAATTATCTCTCCGTATACACATATTAACATTTTCCAATTGATCTAATTTACCTACTCAATAAGAATTATTTGAGGGCCTACTATATATTAGAGAAAACAATCTCTAGGCTAAGGAGTCAAGATTGATGAAATTTCCAGTCATAGATCTTTCATTTCTAATAAATAAGGAATAAATTAAAGAAAATACTCGATACTTATAAGAGCTATGAAGAAAATAAAATAATTATATAATAACACCACAGTGTGACTACACATGACTTCACAATACATTTGTTGGGAATTTGCCACTGCCTGCGGCAGATTCCCTTTCTACTTCACTTGTAATTCTATTACTACTTATCACATATGGGGCATATATCCATATATAAGCCCATGTACACCTGTGAATTCCTTAAGAGCAGAAACTCATTTAAATGCATATTTCTGGTACTAGTATATTGTCCTCTATATGTAATACATGTGTGCTAAATATTTATTAAATATATATTTATTTAATAGATAAATTACTGCATCCTCCCATTTTGTCAATTTCTGGGAAATGCCAAAATTAACCCCTAATCTTTAAAAAGCTACCTTTATAATTTTTGAAATGATATGCACACGTGTAAACATGTGTGTATATGAATTAAATACATGCACAGAGTTTCAAAAATCAAATCATACAGAATGGCTCAAAGGCAAATTATTAGTTTTCTTAGTTGCTTTTCTTAAAGTTTACCCTTGTTCTTCAAAACCATTCATATTTAAATGCTTTGGTTTATAGTGGTTAAATAATGTGTTGATATTACTTGCATATGATTTATCAGGTTTGGCTTCTCATCTTATTCAATTCACATATAAACATTTACATTATTATTTTAGATATTTAAAACCATCTTTGAAAGTTGATATTATATTTAAATATTTTCCATCAACTATAGACAGAATCTAGAGGAACAGATTTTTAAGAGGAGATTAGCTGCTCCCCTAATTTTGCTTTCACTTCCTCACACACTTTCAGCCCAACTTCTGTCAAGTAGAAATTTTATTGTTAACTTTGATAACATTTACACTGTCTTCTTTAAATGTTCTTAAATCTTCCATTCCTCTCTACAAGAGGATTGCCAGAATTAAAAGATAATGATCTTCAGCATTACATCATAGCACAAAATGCAAGTAAAGAAGAAACAAAAACTTTAAGAAGAAAAATGCTAATAAAATAGTCGTGATACAAAAATTAAAGAACTAGTGAAGTTGTCAAGGAAGCCAGTGAGTGCAATAATAAGGGTAAGGTGGAATAATAGAAGATGCTAAGAACTGACATTAAGGTGGATATTAAGAAGGAATGATATTAAAAATATTGTCAAAACAGTGTGTGTTCTTTCTCTTAATAAAAAAATCAATCAATCAATTAGAAATCCAGGAAGTATCAAAAATGTATAACATATTACAGAAGCCCAGGTGTGAAGTTAATTATATAGTCAAGTGATTGTCATGAGCAACTTGTGAATTGTAAGGAGGGAGACAGAATCAATTTCAACATTGCCCTTTAAAAGGGAAAGGCACTGTTAAATTTGAACCATAGGGAACAAAATGTGCTTATTGTCTCAGTACTTGTTCTATGGTGCATGTTTATGACATTACAGTAAGAGAGGAGTTCTTGGTCTTTTTTCCTCTAATGTAAAACTAACATCCTGCGAAATGCATTTTTTTAATGTAGTAGTGATACTTTTGAAATATGTAATTAGTTAATGTCTTTTATTTAAACTGGATGAAGCTATATTCCTAATCACTTTGCTATCTTAAGCATATATATGTTTAAATCATAATTTAAAAGTTTGTGCTGACATAGAAGAGGACAAATTGAAATCATTTTGAACAATTTCTTCAAATAGTTTTTATACCAATGACTCTGCTTAGTGTAAGCCAATTAGAGAATGGATGGGACTGAATTAACAGAATATTTTTGAGTTTATCAGCAAATCCAGATATCATTTAAATCAGGTCAGTGACAAAATTAATTTCATATGTGTGTTCTCTTCTTTTTCAGTATCAAATTTATTGATATTTTTTCTTATTTTCACTCCAAATATTTGTACCCTTCTGAAACTCCCACTCCCTGTCCACACCAATCCTGAACATATTACCATGATATTAATGTCTTTATGTAAGTAGCTTGATCTCCATCCCTTAGAATACTATTCCCTAAATTTTCACAAGACTGACATGTTGTAATTCAGATTTTAGTTTAAATGTCACCTCTTCAAGGAAATATTTTTTATTTTTCAAATTAAATTTGAATGTGAGAATACTCTCAAATACCTTCCAAAGAAAATAAATAGGTGATAAATTTCATAATCTGAACTATTCTTATTCTATCTCACAGTTGATTGATGGTTTATGGAATTCTTGACTGAAAATAATTTACTCTTAGAAATCTGAAGAAATCCCTCAGTGGAATTCTAGCATCCAGTTTGATGATAAGAAATTTTATACTAATCTGTTTCTCATTTCTTTGTAACTGACTTGTTTTGCTTTCTCTGCAGGAAATGTTTAGGTTTTTTTTTTTTTCCAGTTTGACTGTTCATTGATTCTGAGATTAAATATCTAGAATATTTGTACTTGAAGGTTTTCTGGTGGGGTAGGAAATGTTCTTACATTATTTAAAAATATTTTCTTTTTTTCCGTTCTTTTTTTTCTATTATCTCTTGTTAGATCTTCTGTTAAATAACAGAAGTAGATTTCTAGAACTCCCAGAAGTTGATATTTATATATATCTTATTAGTTGACATTTGAAAAACTAGGGTTTAACAATCTAGAATGATTAACTGATATTTCTAAAACTTTTTAGTTAAATTAGTATTTCTAGAACTCCTATTTATTAAAATGATAATTTTTGTTTTTGTTTTCCTTTTTTATGTCTTACTACTTTATCTTTCAGTTCTAAATTCTGAGATATTTCCATGTCTTTATTTCCAATGCCCTCAGTTTAATTTTTGTTTAAGCAGCAATATGGTTTGGCTGTGCCCCCATCTTATCTTGAATTGTAGCTCCCATAATTCCCACATGTCATGAGAGGGACCCCGGTGGGAGGTAATGAGGTAATTGAATCATGGGGAGTGGTTTTTCCCCAGTTGTTCTGGGGATAGTGAATACGTTTCATGAGATCTGATGGTTGATAAAGGGGAGTTCCTCTGCACATGCTCTCTCTTGCCAGCTGCCATGTAAGACGTGTCTTGCTTCCCCTTTGCTTTCTGCCATGATTGTGAGGCCTTCCCAGCCATGTGGAACACTGAGTCAATTAAATCTTTTCTTTATAAATTACTCAGTTTTGGGTATGTCTTTATTAGCAGCATGAGAACAGACTAAGATAAGCAGTCTTTTTTTTTTTTTTTTTTTTTTTTTTTTGGTATGTTTGAGCTCCTTCTTACTCTCTGATAGTTTGCTTTTCATATTACTCTGATCTTATGTTTCATCTTAAACATAGTGGGTTTAACTCATGTTTACCCAGAACCTCAACATACAAATTTATTTGTAAATATGATCTTTACAGATGTAGTCAAGATGAAGTCACACTGGATTAGGATGGGCCATAAATGCAATGACTAGTGTTTTTATGAGGTGAAAAGACACACAGATATAGACCAAGAGAACATGTGAGGATACAGCAGAAACTGGCATTATGCAGCCAGAGGCCAAGAACACCAAGGATTGCAAGGATCATCTAGAAACCAACAAGAGGCAAGAACAGGTTTTTCCCTATGGCTTTCATGGGGAGCATAACCTTGCTGCCACCTTGAATTTGAACTTTAGCCTCCTAAACTGTAATTGAATACATTTCTGTTTTAAGCCACTCAGTTTGTGATAATATATCATGGGGGCACTAGTAAACTAATACACTAAGTTTCTATTCAATAATATATGGAGTTTTTTTTTTTTTTTAGTTATTTTATATTGTCTTAATAATTTTTCTTTCCATATTATTTTGTTAGTTTTTTTTTGGTCCTTGAAGAGAGGCTATCACAAGCATCTAAAATTCTTTTTATTAACTGTTTGGATTTAAGAAAAAAAATGGTAGTACAAAGGCTAAGTAGGGTTCTAGGTAGATAGGAGAAACCTGTCACCTGTTAAATTTTAGATGGGTATGACAGATGCCACATGATAGCTGGCTTTGTTCTGTGACACTGACATCTACAATATTTGTCCTTGTGTTTCTCAGGGATTTGATCTACTTTCTTTGGAAAGAAAATCTCCAGTACTTCCTGTCAATAGCATCATTTTCCCAAACACTCAGAATCATGGGCTCTTCTTTGAACCCTCCTGTCCATTTATTCTCCATACCGAAATCTTATTAACTTTTCCTTTAAATCCTCTCCCACCACGGTTGACACATTTAATTTCCTAATGTTTTCAGTGAACTTTAGCCTTTGTTATTTGATGCCTGAACATTATCAGGGAAATTTAATCTTTTTTCCTCCAAACCACCTTTCATTATATATGCCACTACCAAATTCATCTTAAAATATTTCCTTTTTAAATCACTTATTCTTTCCAAAACCTCGGGAGCTTTCCTTAACTTTAGATTAAGCCCTGTGCTTTGGGCTCCCCAGGAATTTCTAACACCTCCTTGATCTGATCTTCAATGGTCTCTTAATCTCACCATCCCCAAGTAGAGCTTGGCTACTGGCTCGAGTAATCTTACCGTCCCCAAGTAGAGCTACTGGCTCCAATAAACTGATCTACTCACTGAGGTACCCAAATGATTCTATCTCACTTCCTTTTACCCATTTCTTCATTTATGTTAACTAACCAAGAGCACTTTTTCCTCTTTTTGGCAACCCACTATTTCTAAAACTCTTCAGTGGTTCATCTATAAAAATATACCTACACACTTCAGTCCACATGAATCCCTGTGAAACATTTTAGTTGATGATGAATGATCATCTATTATATCATTCATCATGAACCAAGGTGTGTCACAGTATTATCTTTTCATGTTGATTTATCATCTGAGAAGATCCTACTCTGCATTTATTTTATACATTTGACGCAAAGGCCTGAATACTTGATTCCTTAAATACATCTATAAAATTTTAAGGATAAAAAGTAACAAAATAATAAGCCATTATTCAATGTATTTGATTTTAAGATGAAGGCTTAAAGAAACCTTATTTATGTGTATTTAATTAACTGAACGGTGAAAAGTTCTAATGTGGATGTCCAACAGTACACTTGGTGGAGTTACCATAAAAATGTGACTAAAGAGACACAAGATGTCTCCTTAAAAAAATAGATTATGAGTGTGGGTATAGTAGAAACATAAGAAAAATACTCAGTTTCTACCTCCTTTGCTAGAAGATCATATTTCTTATTACACAAATTTTAAACACCAGATGCTTTCCCAGCCTCTTTTATTGGTAAGTCAGGGGCTGTGACTCAGAGAGCATCTCCATTCTGTTAATATGCTCAGATTCAAATACACAGAATTATTCTTAGTTTATCTTTTTCCCTAACACCTCACATTAAATCCATCAGTACATCCTGCTTCCTCTGCCTTCACAATAGTTCCAGAATCTAATGGTTGGCACCCACTTCCATCCTGCCACCATAGCACCTCAACGGGGTTAGTCCAGAAGAGCCCCTATTTGATTGTTCTGCTTCCATGAATATCTCTCCAAGCTCCCATTCCCTTTCCAAAGTCCATACTCCACAGAGGAGCAGGAGTGAATCTTTGAAAATGTTGGTCAGATCATATCAATGCCATTTCCTAAACTCCACATCAATTTCACATTTCACTCAGATCAAAAGTTGAATTATTTACTACAGGCTGCGAGCTCTACACAAGCTAGTTTCCTGACACCTCTCTGATACCATTTTCTAACTTTTTCCTCCTGAAAATGTTCTTTCTTCTCAGTGCATCCTTGCTGGGCCTCAGGACTTTCAAAAAGAACATTCTTTAAATATCTGTACATTTCATTCCTTTACTTCATTCATATCTAAATTCAAATATGGTCGTACCAAAAATGGCTTCCTTTTTTTTTTTTTTTTGGCTGGAGTGCAGCGACATGATCCTGGCTTACTGCAACCTCCGCCTCCTGGGTTCAAGCGATTCTCCTACTTCAGCCTCCCCAGTAGCTGGGATTACAAGCCTGTGCCACTGTGCCTGGCTAATTATTGTATTTTAAGTAGAGACGGGGTCTTGCCATGTTGGCCAGGCTGGCCTTGAACTCCTGATCTCAAGTGATCCACCCGCCTCAGCCTCCCAAACTGCTGGGATTATAGACATGAGCCACTGCCCCTGACCCAAAGAAAACTTCTTTGACCATCTTACCTGAAACAAAATGTCTCTTGTTTTACTCTGCCATTAACTTGCTTTTAAATCTTATCACTTATCACAGCCTGCCATATGTTTATATTATTGTTTTTGCTGATTAGTGTTTGTCTTTCCTAAGCAGAATATAAATATAAAAGCAGGGAGATTTTCTGTTTTGTTCACTACTGGATTACTAGTGCTTGTACCACTACCTGGCACATAACAATGACTAAATAAATGTATGTTAAATAAATAATTTAATTAATTAATTCTGACCAACAGGACTGCTTGGGAGATCTGAGAATTGGGATTCCATGATAAAAAGCAAGAAATATGCAAGCGTCCATTTCCTTTCTACTTTTCATGATGGTTTTTGAGGATGTGATGTTGGAAACTCTGTAGCCTTCTTTGAACCATAAGCAGAGGTATCGCTAACACTCTGTAGAAGGGAGAGTAGAATGCTCCAAAAAGCCGGGACATTTGGTGGTGTGTAGCTAACCAATTCTAACTTCATTTCTTGTTTAGTCAACAAAAAGTGTTTATGCCCTGGTTATTTCTCTATGATGTAACTTGTAGCCCAAATCATTCTGGACATAAATAAAGCAAGCTTGATCCTGATGTCTACTCAAATAAGGTAGCAAACCATCTTAATGACAGTGAAAAGGAGTGAGAAATTGCATGTTTGTGAACACAAGGAATGGGAATCATGAGAGAGGTTGCTAAAATTTGGGCAGTGAGAGATAGAATAGCATGAATAGGGGCACAGAAGCTCAGCCTGGTAAAGTAAGATCTGTGAGTATCTGGGTTCTAAGCTTGTTCTGTCTCTCACTAGTTTTATGGTTAACTAATTTGACCTATTGGGGCCTCAGATTCTTGCAAAATGGGAACAATAATAGTACTTAGAGTGTTGCTGGGAAGATTGTCTGTGATGATGAGCGCATGACACTCATCAATTGTTTTTGATATTGTTATTACGGTTTAGGATCTAAAATGCCAACATGGAGTGGAGTGTGGGGAGTATGCACTTAATTTGAGTGTGGGGGGTATGCACTTAATTTGAGAGGTAAGTAGGAGATATTTTATTATTTTAACTGAAAACATTTTGCAAAAGTAGCAAAGAACCAGAGATAATAGACTTCTCTCTTCCTTCCCTTCCAAAGGAAGTCAAGTAACAATATATTGAATATAACTTTGTTCAACAAATATTCGAAACCATAGGTGGTTTTCTTTGTTTTGAGCAGTTAATTTTCTGTACCAAAGAGGTCTGAGAGGAAAGGATGAGAGGTCTCTTCCTTTTACAGCCAAAGTAAATAATTCCTTATACATGATCTAATGCCAAAAATGCCAGAAGCTTACAAGATAAGGGGAATTATTAAAATGAATACACTTTAGTGTGCTTATAAACTTAGTTTGTATTTCTCATTATTGCACCCAATCTATAACCACATTATTTATTTATTTATTTATTTATTTATTTATTTATTTATTTTTTGAGATGGAGTCTTGCTCTGTCACCCAGGCTGGAGTGTAGTGGCATGGTCTCAGCTCACTGCAACCTCCACCTCCTGGGTTCACACTATTCTCCTGCCTCAGCCTCGTAAGTAGCTGGGACTACAGGCGCCCGCCACCATACCCAGATAATTTTTTGTATTTTTAGTAGAGATGGGGTTTCACCATGTTAGCCAGGATGGTCTCAATCTCCTGACCTCGTGATCCACCTGCCTCAGCCTCCCAAAGTGCTGGGATAACCGGCATGAGCCACCGTGCCTGGCCTATCACCACATTTATAGTAAAACTAAATGATCTGTATAATACTGAATATGTAAATAAGTATATAATCTGTTGAAAATATCTAAGAACATTTTATAGACATTTATCCTCTGCATACTGGGCTGGTAACTCTTAACCATATTTAGTGTCTTTAATGTTAAATACTGCCAATGTTAAATGGCAGTTAAAATAGCAACCATGCTCATTTCTTCCAAATTTCTTTGCTGTGGACACTTTCAGGCTGTAGCTGAACTGCACGGAAAGATTTTTCTGGATCAAATCATCAGAAAGTTCAGTAACTTTTTCGAACTTGGAAAAGTTAAGGTTGATATGTGAACATATTTGTTCACAGTTGTTGCATCCCATGTGAAAAGAGCCAGTTCCAAGGGAATCATCTGCCTTTTGGAACCTCTTTCTACAAGAAAAAAATGAGTGCAATTCTTTATTATCTCCAACTTGCTTTAACAAAGTCATTGGAAATTTAGAAAGTAGGGAGTGATACATTTCCTAAGAAATTTACTTATAATTCTTTGAACAATTTATAATACAATATGTTTAATGGTAAAAGGAGACTATAGAATCCAAACTTTCCTTTGCCTTTTGCATTGTAAAAGTTTGAATCTACTGAACATATATTTATTTCTCTTTTATTTTTTTTCTTTTTTTTTTTTTTTTTTTTTGAGACGGTGGTTCACTCTTGTCGCCCGGGCTGGAGTGTGGTAGCATGATTTCTCTTTTCTATAGTCTGAAAATTTTTAGAACTTGATGAAAGTCAGATTTTTTCTGTAGTTTTTCTAATTAAATTGATGTGGTTTACCTATAGAAAGGTAATTTTGGAATAATTCAGAAAACATATCAGCATCCTGTATAAATGCAGAGAACAATTACAGAAAATTTTCATAACATCCAATAAGATCTGACACTCTCCTTTTTAATTTGTAAATAGCTAGAGGATGAAGCCCCTTTCACAGGCCACTTTCATGAAGTGTTGTTGTTTTCAGCAGGTTATCGTTTAATCACTAACCGAAGAGAACAATCTGGGACTAAAATATAGTTCAATTCCATATGGTGTCTGCATTCCTTGGGCATGATGCAAGCATGTTCATTGAGGAAGTTAACAGTCACTACAAAGCCGGCCAAGCTCTTGTAGTGTAAAAATTTGGAGATTATTTGCAGTATAATTTTTACTAAAGAAAAAGAAATGAGAAAAGAGCAGAGTCATTCATGAAATAATAACACTGGAAATTGTCTTCACTGAAAACATTTAAAAATTCTGAAGAATGGTTACTGAAATCTCTCCTTGATTATCAAAACTTTGTCTTCTGTGCTCACTTTCTCGACCTTATTTAACTTAAACTTCTACTCAGATGCATTTTCTGCAGACGATCTCTGAGAGAAGACACACATCCTTTAAAGAGACTGTAAGATTCCATAAAATAATATTTTTCTCCAAATTCCCCCAGATTCATCCGGCTCCCTATTTCTAAGATTCTCATGCATCTCTTGCAAATTATTGGCTTAGCAGATCTTTTGGATTGATGGAAAGGCAGTGTGTTTTGTTCCTTAAATGTTTTAAGGTATAAAAATGTTGATAATCAAAGTTCCAAAATTATTACTTACTATTCTATTACTATTACTCTTATGCCAGATTATTTTGAACATAAAATTACAATTCATTTATCTACTTCTTATTTATTGTTGGCTTTCTTCCTCCAGCTTGTAGTCCGGGTCTAATTGCAAATTTCTCATCATATGTAATTAATCAATTAATTTTGAGATAGAATACCTTTCTGCCACCCAGGCTGGAGTGCAGTGGTGTGATATTGGCTTACTGCAAACTCTGCCTGCCAGGCTCAAGTGATCCTCCCACCTCAGTCTCCTGAGTAGCTGGGGCTACAAGCATACACCACCATGCCTCGCTGATTTTTACTTTTCTTTCTTTGTAAAGATGGGATTTCACCATGTTGTCCCGGCTGGTCTCAAGCTCCTGGGTTCAAGCGATCTGCCTGCCTCAGCCTCCCAGAGTGTTGGGATTACAGGCATGAACCACTGCTTTTGGCCTCTTTATATTTTAAATGAATGCATAGGTTTTCATTTTTCTTCAACACAATTAACTTCAATACTACCTAATATTTTCCCCATTGCCTCTGTTTTATCTGTTTTCTCTCACATTCCTGTAGGGAGTCATTACTTCAACAGAGTAGACTGTGATAGCATTTTAAAAAGTAAAATAAAATGAAACGAAATTGAAAAAGTCAGAATATAAGGCACATGTTAACAGTATTATTATTACTTTGTGAGGTGTGTGTGTGTTTATGTGGATGGTATGCAGCATGTGGTATTTGTATGTCTACTGGGTAAGGATGTAAAATAAATTTCTTACAGTGGATCCTTTTCACATCTAAAAGATATGAAAGCCACTACTTTAGTACAAATCACACTATTTAACTTCCTGATTTTGCATTTCTATTTTTTCTGTGAAAAACTGAGTTGTTTTTATAATTTTAGCTATTTCTATCACAGAAATTTTGCATATAGCTCTGTCTTTTTCATAGTTAACCTATGACCTCATCGAGATCCTTCTAACTTATCTCAAAGCTGACATGAATTGAAATGAACATCTACCTTCTCACCGCAATACTTCCCCTTTATCTACTTGATGTATTTTTGCTACCATTCTGAGTTTTCCCAAATCAAGAATGTTTAATATTTACACTGTTTATCCTTTTGTTATCAATTATCTCTTCTTCAGTAAAACACTGTATTACTTCAGGCGTGTTCTCTATTATGTCTGAATTTACTAGTTTCTATCTTTTAGGGCTACATAATCTGTGCATTCTTCTAACGTTTTAAAGCACAGAATGGACATGTAGTAGGCTGATTAGGAACACACAAACTTCACAAGTGTTACTAAGTTTGAATCTTATCCAGACCACTTAACAGCTGATATGAACTATAGAAAGATAATCAACTTTTTTGTACCTCATTTTTCTCTGCAAAATGGGCCAGTATCAATAAACTTTATGAGTATAAAGAACAAATGAGTTAATATATGTAGAGCAATTAGTGTAGGGCCTGGTAAATGGTAATAACTTAGTAGATTTTAACTATTATAGAATTTTTTGTGACAATAATTTTCCTTTGAGGGAGTCATCCAAAGTACATCTGTAGTAATAAAGGAATGCATTATGATGGCCTATTTAGTTTGCCCATTTTAAACATTTGCCAAGAAAACATCTGGAGATGAGTTGGAATCTCAAAGAACTTGGAGGATAGCAAACAGTAGAAAAAAAAAATCCATTCTCATATACAAACAAAAAATCATCCAGCAAGAAAAAGGCATCACGGTTATTAAACGCAAAATAAACCAATAATTTTAGCCTGAGAATTAAAGGAAAGAAATGAGAAAGGAAGAAAGAAAGGGAGGAAAGAAGGAAGGAAAGAAGCCAGGCAAGTGATTGGGAAGTCAAGAATATGGAGAGCACTGCTGTGTTCTTGAATTGGAAGATTTAATATTTTAAAAATTGTCTAAAATAGACTTACTATAATTCAAAATTAAATTCGGACTTTTAAAATATGAAGCTCATATGAGATAATTAAAAGGTAAATAAGTTGATAATTATTTTTAAGTAAGAGTGAAACAATAATTGCTATACTATGGTTTTGCATAATGTTATTTGAATGGCAAAATTAAATATGAAAGCATATTTTAAAGTTACAACAATGAAAACTGTGTCACTGAATCATAGACTGATCACTGAAACAGAGTAAATAGACGTAAAATTGATTCTTGCCTACATAAAAACTTCAAATAAGAAGAATTTTATGTTAACAAATGTTGCAGTAAAATTGATCAGGTAGGTGAAAATTTTAGTGTTTTCCTCTGTAGCAAATAAATTGTAAGAATAACAATTCAAAATAAAATAGCAAAGAATCGTTTGGATTAAAAGCAAATGTTGGTTAGTATTTATCTGAGATAAGGAGATCTTTACCTATCTAAAGGTCATTCCAACAGATGAAAAAGTGTACCTGTCTGATCTGAATAGCCAGAACACCAGGAAAGGGGCATAACAGGGAGGTGGATTGCTTTCCTGGTGATCTGAAGGACTGCTGAGGCATCTCCCTCCCTTCCCCCTGAAAAAACTTCAGTGCATTGCACTGAAAGCTTCCCCAGTCACCTCTGTCAAAACTGGGACTTCTGCCCACCATTGAGGTGTTGCATATACCCACTGGCATTAGCTGCAGCCAGTTTTTATCCATGGACACTTACTAGTGGCCTGAAGGCTGAACTATTTAACCCAGTGAAAAAAATACTGAGAAAGAAATAAAAGTGTGCATGCCACTGGGGAACAAGATATGCTTCATGGGATCTGTGCCATTCCGGCCTCATGGGAGACAGTGAACTTACTCATATATCCAGCGCACTGCTACAACCAACATCTGAAAAATTGTCATCATACAAACATTCTCTATAAGCTAGTCACTCATACAGAGCCTTTGCCACTGAAAGCATCCAGAGCCAGAGCTAGGTGACCATAAGCTATACACATTAAAGTCACATCCTTAAGGGGAAAAAGTTTAAACAACCCAGTCAAGTCAAAAATAAATTAAAAAATAATAAGAAGAAATAGTGTACCCAAATGAGAAGGAACCAGGAAAAAGTAATACAGGCAATATAAAAATCCAGACTTCTATAACATACCCAAAATATCACACTAATGTCCCAGCAATGGATTTAAACCAAAATGAGATCTTCAAAATTCCAGGGAAAGAAATAAAAATTTTGATTATTAAATTGCTCAGTGAAGTCCATTAGAAATTTGAAAACCAACATAATGAAATAAAAAAAGCAATTCAGGATATGGATGAAAAAGTTTTTAAGGAGATAGCTATTTTACAGAAAAACCAAACAGAACTTCTGGAAATGAAAGGCACATTTAGAAAATTACAACATTCAGTGGAAATTTTTAACAATAGATTAGACCAAGCAGAAGAAAGAATTTCAGAGCTTGAAGACTAAAGTTTTAAATTAACCCAGTCAGACAAAAATGAAGAAAAATAATGAAAATAAATTAATAAAATTTCTAAAAATATATAAGATTATGTAAAACATCCAAACATAAGAATCATAGGTTTTCCTTAAGAAGAAGAAAGAGCAAAAAGTTTTAGAAAACCTAATTGAAGGAATAAATGAGGAACACTTCCCTGGTCTTGGTAGAGATTTAGACATCCAAATATAAGAAGTTCAAAAAACTCCTGGGAGATTTATTGCACAACAAAGACATCATCAAGGCATATAGTCATTGAACCATCTCCAGTTGATGTGAAATAAAGAATTTTAAGAGAAGTGAGAAAAAGCATCAGATGACTTATAAAGGAAAACCTATCAGAGTAACAGTAGACTTCTCAGTAGAAACTGTACAAACCAGAATGGATTGAGGTCCTGTCCTTAGGACAAAATACCTGCCAGCCAAGAATTTGTATCCGGCAAAACTAAGTTTCATTTTAAAGGAGAAATAAAGTCATCTTCCCCAGAAAGCAGGTCCTGGGGGATTGTGTCACCAAGAGACCAGTCTTACAAAAAATGCTACAAGGAGTTGTAAATATTTAAAGAAAAGCTTGAAATGCTCAAATCCAAAAACAATTGAAAGTATAAAACTCACAGGGCTTATAAAGTAGTATCACAATGAAAAAAACAAAGCAACTAGGTAAAAATATGATGACAGAAACAGTACCTCAAATATCAACATTAAATTGAATGTAAATAGTCTAAATGCTCCACTTCATAGATATAGATTGGCAGAATGGATTAAAAAACACAAGTCAATGTCTGCTATCTTCAAGAGATACTCTTAACTCATAAAGATTCTTATAGACTCAAGAGAAATGGGTGGAAAATAATATTTCATGCAAATGGAAACTAAAAATTATCAGAAGTAGCTATCCTTATATCAGCTAAAAACAGACTGTGTAGAAATAACAACAAAAATAGACAAAGAAGGTCATTATATAATGCAAAACAGAACAATTCAACCAGAAAATATGACAATCCTAAATACATGTGCATGTAATTCCAGAGCTCCCAAATTCATAAAATAAATACTACTAGACCTAAAAAAAGAATTAGACTGCAACACAATAATAGTAGGGGATTTCAGCACTCTACTGAGAGCACTAAACAGATTGTTGAGGAAGAAAATCAAAAAAGAAACACTGGACTTAAACTAAACTCTAGAAGAAGTGGATGTAACAGACATTTATAGAACTTTCTACTACAAAACAAGAATATGCATTCTTCTCATCAGCACATGGGATATTTTCCAAGGTAGACCATATGATAGGCCACAAAACAAGTCTCAATAAATTTAAATAAATCAAAATTGCATAAAGTGTCTTCTTAGTCCACAGCAGAATGTAAACAGAAATCAATTCCAAGAAGAAACCTCAAAACTATACAAATACATGGAAATTAGCAATCTGCTCCTGAATCATTTTCTAGCCAACAGTGAAATCAAGATGTAAACTAAAAACTGTTTCAAAATGAGTAACAGTGACAAAAGTTATCAAAACTTCTGGGATACAGCACAAGCAGTGCTAAAAGGAAAGTTTATAGTACTAAATGCCTACATCAAAATGGCAGATCACAAACTGACAACCTAATGTCACACCTCAAGGAACTAGAAAAACAATAACAACCCAACCTCAAAACAAGCAAATGAAAATAAATAACAAATATCAGAGCAGAATTGAATGAAACTGAAACCAACAAAACAATATAAAGGATTCATGAAATGAAAAGTTGGTTCTTCAAAAAGTTAAAAAAAAAAAGATAGATCATTAGCTGAATTTACCATGAAAATAAGACAGAAGATCCAAATCTCAAACAGAAATGAAAATGGAGACATCACAACTGATACCATAAAATGCAAAAGACTATATAAGACTATTTTCTTTAGTAACTAGTCTCTCACTCTGTCGCTCAGGCTGGAGTGCAGTGATGCAATCACAGCTCATTGCAGCCTCAACATGCTGGGGTAAAGCGATCCTCCCACCTCACCCTCACAAGTAGCTGGGGCTAGAGGCGTGTGCCACCACAGTTGGCTAACTTTTTTTTTTTTTTTAAATGTTTGATAAAGATGGAGTCTCCCTATGTTGTCTAGGCCTGTCTTGAACTCCTGGGCTCAAGCAATTCTCTTGCATTGGTCTCCCAAAGTGCTGGGATTACAGATGTGAGCCACCTTGCCCAATTGAGACTATAATGAACACCTCTACGCATACAAACTAGAAAATCTAGAAAAAATGGATAAATTCCTGCAAACATACAACCCTCTAAACTCAGATCAGGAAGAGATAGAAATCTTGAACAGACGAACAACAAGCAGTGAGATTTACTCAATAATCAAAAGTATCCCAACAAAATAAAGTCTAGGACCAGATAGATTCACAGCTGAATTGAACCTGACATTCACAGAAGAATTGGTATGAGTTATACTGAAACTATTTCAAGTGATTGAGAAGGAGGCAATTCTCATTAACCCATTCTATGAAGTCACTATCACATTGATACCAAAGCCAGGAAAGGGCAACACAGCAGCAACAACATCATCAAGAAACTACAGACCAATATCCCTAATGAACATAGAGGTAAAAATACTCAACAAAATACTAGTCTACCAAACCCAACTATATATCAAACAGATAATTCATTATCAATAAGTGAGTTCCATCTCTGACATGGTTCAATATACACAAGTCAATAAAAGTGATTCACCACGTAAATAGAATTAAAAACAAAAAACGTGACTATCTCAATAGACACGGGAAAAGCGTTTGATAAAATCCAGTATCCCATTCCTTTATTGTAGAAACTCTCAACAGACTAGGCAGAGAAGGAAAACATACCTCAAAATGTTAAGAGCCATATGTGACAAACCCACAGCCAATATCATATTGAAAGGTAAAGTTGAAAACATTTCTGGTAAAAACTAGAACAAGGCAAGGATGCCCATTTTCTCCACTTCTATTTAACATTGTACTGGAAGTCCTAGCTGGAACAATCTGGCAAAATAAAGAAATAATGCTCATACCAATTGAAGAAATGCGTCAAACAATCTCTGTTTGTGGATGCTATAATCTTATACCTAGAAAACCCTAAAGACTCTCCAGAAGAGTCCCAAATTTGATAAATAAATTCAGTAAAGTATCAAGTTAAAAAAATTCAATGTACATAAATCAGTAGCACAGCAATAATAACCAAACGTAATTAAATCAAGAACTCAATCCCATTTACAATATTTACAAACAAAATGAAATACCTAGGGATATACTTAAGAGGTGAATTATTTCTATAAGGAGAATGAAAAAACACTGCTAAAATAAATCATAAATGACACATACAAATTGAAAACCATCCCATGCTTACAGATTGTAGTGATAAATATTGTAAAAATGACCATCTGCCCAAAGCAATCTAAAGATTCAATACAATTCCTACCAAAATACCAATGTCACTTTTCCACAAAATTAAAAAGATAGTCGTGAAATTTATATGGAATAAAAAAGGGCCCAAACAGGAAAAGCAATCCTAAGCAATAAGAGCAAATCTGGAGGCATCACATTAATCAATTTTAAATTATACTACAAGGCTGTAGTAACCAAAACAGCATGATAATGGTATAAAAATGGACATATCAACCAAAGGAAAGGAGCAGAAAAGACATCCCAGAAACATAGCCAAATACCTACAACCAACTGATCTTCAACAAAGAAGACAAAAACACACTGGGGAAAGGATACCCTATTCAATAAAATGCTGTGAAAACTGGATGATAATATACAGATAAATAAAACTGGATTTCTATCTCGTACCATATACAGAAATTAACTCAGAATGAATTAAAGATATAAAACTAAGACTTGAAACTACAAAACTTCTAGACAAAAACCTGAGAAAAACTCTTCTGGATATTGGTTTTGGCAAATAATGTATGACTAAGATCTCTAAACCAAATGCAACAAAAACAAGAATAAATAAATGGAACCCAGCTAAACTAAAAAGCTTCTGCACAACAAAATAATCAACAGAGTAAACCACTTACACAATGGGAGAAAATATTTGCAAACCATACATGTGACAAAGGGCTAATCTCTAGAATCTACAAGGAACTTAAACAACTCAGCCAGAAAAATCAAATAATTTCATTAATAAGTAGGCAAACACATGAAAAGATATTTCTAAAAAAAAGATATACAAATGGCCAAGAAACATGAAAAAATGCTCAACATTACTAATCGTCAGAGAAATGCATATTAATATGCAAATGAGATTGTTCTTTACCCCAGCCATTATTAAAAAGTCAAGAAGCAATAGATGTTGTTTCTGATGTAAAAGGGAATGCTTATACACTGCTGGAATGCAGTGTGGAGATTTCTCAAAGAACTAAAAGTAGACCTATCATTTTTTCCAACAATCCCTTTACTGGGTATCTACTCAAAGGAAAATAACTAATTATATTAAAAAGACACTGCACACATATGTTTATCATGGCAAAATTTACAGTTGCAAAGGTATAGAATCAACTTAAATGCCCATCAACCGATGACTGAATAAAGAAAATGTGGTGTACATATATATATGTACCAAGGTTACTACCTTAGCCATAAACAGAACAAAATGATTTTTTTTTTATATGCACCATGGACTACTACCTTAGCCATAAACAGAACAAAATTTTTTTTGGTAGCAACTTGGATGGAACTGGAGACTATAATCCTAAGTTAAGTTACTCAGTAATAGAAAACAAAATACTACATGTTCTCATTTATAGGTGGAAGCTAAGCTATGGGTACACAAAGGCATACAATGTGCTGTAATGGACATTAGAGCCTCAGAAGCGGGAAAGGCAGAAAGAGAATTACACGAGAAAAATTATCTATTGGGTCCAATAATCCTTTTATTTATTTTTATTTCTTGAGATGGAGTCTCTCTCTGTTGCCCAGGTTGGAGTGCAGTGGCAAGATCTTGGCTCACTGCAACCTCCACCTCCGGGTTCAAGTGATTCTCCTGCCTCAGTCTCCTGAGTAGCTGGGATTACATGCACCCACCACTATGCCTGGCTTTCTTTTTTTTTTTTTTTTTTTTTGTATTTTTAGTAGAGACAGGGTTTCACCATGTTGGCCAGGCTGATCTTGATCTCCTGACCTCAAGGGATCCACCAGCCTCAGTCTCCCAAAGTGCTGGGATTACAGGTGAGAGCCACTGCACCCAGCCAGGGAATGGATATTCTCAAAGCCCAGACATCACCACTACACGATTCATACATGTAACCAAAAAACATTTGTACACCTGACGGTATTATACTAAAAAGACTAATAAATAAGAAAATGTTGGTAAGGATTTATTTGACTTTTAGATAGAGGTCTTTATTTAAAACACAAAGTCTGAAAAGATATAATTAATCAAGACTGAAAAAAGACAGAAGGACAACTGTAAAAAAAATCCAACTTCATAAAAATATGGTTGAATAATCACAAAGAGGTACAGCTACGCACTCACTAGATGCTTAAAGATATAGAGCCACCATTTTCTTATACATTGCTAGTGAAGTATAATTGGCTCGACTTTGGAAAATATTTTGACATTATCTACTAAAGATAAAGATATACAGTCCTTAGAACATAGCAATGTCACCAACTAATAATATTATTCCAGTATTGTCAAGGAGAGAAATGTGACATTGTCTTTCATTAAAAAAATAAAGAAAAGAAAACCAACAGAGACCTCAGAAATAACACCACATATCTACAACCATCTGATCTTTGACAAATCTGACAAAACAAGCAACGGGGAAAGGATTCTCTATTTAATAAGTGGTGCTGAGAAAACTGGCTAGTCATATGCAGAAAACAGAAACTGGACCTCTTCCTTACATTTGATACAAAAATTAACTCTAGACGGATTAAAGACTCAAATGTAAAACCCAAAACCATAAAAACCCTAGAATAAAACCTAGGCAATACCATTCAGGACATAAGCATGTGCAGAGACTTCATGACTAAAACACCAAAAGCAATGGAAACAAAAGCCAAAATCAACAAAGGGGATCTAATTAAAGAGCACAGCACAGCATAAGAAACTATCATCAGAGTAAATAGGCAAGCTACAGAATGGGAGAAAAATTTCATAACCTACCCATCTGACAAAGGTCTAATATCCAGAATTTACAAAGAACTTAAACCAATTTACAAGAAAAGAACAACCCCATCAAAAGTGGGCAAAGAATATGAACAGACACTTCTCAAAAGAAAACATTTATGCAGCCAACAAACATATGAAAAAAAGCTCATCATCACTGATCATTAGAGAAATGCAAATCAAAACCACAGTGAGATATCATCTCACACCAATCAGAATAGTGATTATTCAAAAGTCAAGAAATAATAGATGCTGGTGAGGCTGTGGAGATATAAGAACACTTTTACACTGTTGGTGGGAATGTAAATTAGTTCAACCACTGTGGAAGACAGTGTGGTGATTCTTCAGGGATCTTAGAACCAGAAATACCATTTGACCCAGAAATTCCATTACTGGGTATATACCCAAAGAAATATAAATCATTCTACTATAAGACACATGCATGTGTATGTTTATTGCAGCACTATTTGCAATAGCAAAGACATGAAACCAACCCAGATGCCCATCAATAACAAACTGAGTAAAGAAAATGTGGTGCATATACACCATGGAATACTATGCAGCCATAAAAAAGGATGGAGCATGTCCTTTGCAGAGACATGAATGAAGCTGGAAGCCATCATCCTCAGCAAACTAACACAGGAACAGAAAACCAAACACTGTATGTTCTTACTCAGAAGTCGAAGTTGAACAATGAGAACACATGGACTCAGGGAGGGGAGCAACACACTCTAGGGGTTTTTAGGGGGCAGGGGCTGAGGGGAGGGAGATCATTAGGACAAATAACTAATTCAAGTGTGGCTTAAAACCTAGATGACGGGTTGATAGGTGCAGCAAACCACCATGGCACATGTATACCTTTGTAACAAACCTGCATGTTCTCCACATACATCCCAGAACTTAAAGTAAAATAATAAGAAAGAAAAAATGAAAATGAACAAAAACAAATAAGATGTTTTGTTCTTTAGAAGGTGTTCTCATGTAGCCAATGCTAGGAAGCCAGATTTCTCAAGGGTTAGTGAGCAAATACTTTGAGGCATATAACAGAGAAGTTTCAACAAATTTATTTTTTAAATTTCATTTTAAAATTTATAATTGATGCATTTTAATTGTACATATTTATGGGATACAATGTGATGCTTCAGTGGATGTGTGTGTATTATAATTATCAAATCTGTGTAATTACCATATCTATCGATTTTCACATTTATCTTTTGTGTGTGTGTGTGTGTGGTGATAATTTGGAATACTATTCAGCCATAAAACAGAATCAACTACTGTCATTTGCAACAACATGGAAGAACGTGGAGGACATTATGTTAAGTAATATAAGCCACATACGGAAAGGCAAACGTCACATAATATCACTCACATGTCGAACTAAAAAATGTTGATTTCCTAGATGTAGAGAATAGAATAGTACTTACTAAAGGCTTGAGAGGGTAAAGGGGACAGGGGCCTGGGAGAAGTTGGCCAATGGGTACAAAGCTATTGTTAGATAGGAAAATACATTTCAGTGCTCTATTACACAGTAGGTGACTATAGCAAATAACATTATATTCCATTCTTCGAGATGGCTAGAAAAGAAGTTTGGCTTTGTTTTAGGATACCAAGTAAACAGCTTTTTTTTTTTTTAGAAAAAAAAAGGGGGGGAAGGCCATACAATGTTGACTGCATTATGTCTATGCTTGGGATATTTCAAAGAATAATGATTCTATAATGGTATAAAGTCTTCCAGACTATAAACAATATGGACACTTACAAAGTTGTTTTATATGTTTGGTATAGTTTTGATACCCAAATCAGAATAGGACTATTTGTAATAAAGCAAGGTTACAGGTTTATCTGACTTTTGAAGAAATATTTTAATATTCTACATAAGAAATGATAAGAATATTGCCATAAAATCCATCATAACCCAGAAGTTTAAGGACGGTTTTCTAGACAAGTTATAGGCATGCCTACCTAATATTACACCCCACTTTCTACTTGCCAATAAAAGCTATTTATTTGGTAAGTAATTCCCTTTTTTAATTTCCCTTTTTCATCTTCCTTTGCAAGCATGCCATTTGAACATATATGTGGCCAATGAAATGTTATCAAAACTGGTTGGGCATTTGCATGGAAAGGTTGTTCTCTCTCAATGAAATGAAACAGAGGTTCTGAGACCACCCTTCCTTGTGTCTTCTTTTTCTGAATAATGACACATTCTCCAAAGCTCTAATAGCTACCTTCAAATACTTAGGTAAAAGCATGGCGGTGAAATCATAATAAATAAAGAATGGTACGGGGAAAAGATGACAAAAGCCTTGATCCCTTATTCCATGTTTAAGAAACGATCTGCTTCATCTACTGGCATCTTTCAACTTACTCTCACTTGAAGAAAAAAACAAATACTTCAGTCATTGTTAGTTTTATTTAATTGCAGCTGGCAGCGCTCTTAACTGATTAAAAATATGTATCATGAACAAATGCTATTCTCCATACTAATGGACCTGATGGATGAAATCCAGATGGTCATGTCAATAGATGTAGAGAAAAAATTCTTCTTTAAAAAAATAAGAGCAATTTGTAATTTAGACAAATGTAATGTAAGAATCAAGAAAAAAAAAAACTTTCTAAATCTGATAAAGAGCATTAGTTTGAAACCTGAAGCAAACATAATTAATCGAGGGATATTTGCAGCATTAGCCTTGAAACCATTAAGTGGATTTAGGCAAAGCACAACACATGCTGTAAAACGTGATTATACCAAAATGATGCTTACTTATTAAAGTAAATGGATGCTGAGTAGGGTATTTACTATTTTTTCTCAATGTTTTGACTGAAGTTCCAATCAATAAGAATATTGGAGAACCAGCCGGGTGCAGTGGCTCACACCTGTAATCCCAGCACTTTGGGAGGCCGAGGCGGATGGATCACGAGGTCAGGAGATCGAGACCGTCCTGGCTAACACGGTGAAATCCCGTCTCTACTAAAATATACAAAAAATTAGCCGGGCATGGTGACCGACGCCCATAGTCCCAGCTACTCGGGTGGCTGAGGTGGGAGAATAGCCTGAATCCAGAAGGCAGAGCTTGCAGTGAGCCGAGATCGCGCCACTGCACTCCAGCCTGCGGGGCAGAGTGAGAATCCTCAAAAAAGAAAAAAAGGATATTGGAGAACCACACCAGTATTTGAAAGAGATGTGCAGTTAGACAGTGGCATGAACAACTTAAACTATAGCTAATATTCGTTAAAAAACAGCTGACCACACTCCCTAATTGCATAGAAGAGAAAGTAGATTATCTACAAACCATAACTATTTTTTCTTAGTTCTCTGTAGGGTCAAAATGGGAGATTTTCTGGAGCTTCATGAAATGGAAGGGGGTTGACTGCATTTCCAACGTTTGTTATGGTCAGCAGAGCCACCCAGCTGTACAATTCCATGATGCATGCTTTCCACTTGTTCAGTGCACAGTCCCATAAACTATGAAGCAAATATGCTTTGACATGAATGCATGTGTTTCCTCTGGGCCAAGCAAATGCCATGGAACATAACTGAAATGAGCTGCTCCATGTGGTCCCAACCTGGAAAACTAGCTTCCTGAGCTATATCTGGAGGGATATTTCCAGAAGGCAAGAGATAAAAGTGGGTTATAGGAGGTTACCAGAGAGTTAACCTTGGGGAATTACAGTGTGTAACACCTACGGGAGACATTCTGAAGACTCTATTGACACAGGTCTTGGAAAAAAAAGTATTTGGATGCTTGTCCCACTCAGAAATATTGACAAGGAAGGCAGGTCTGCAAAAAACCTTACGTAGATATAAAGAATTTTGCCCTGTCTCTAAGTATTCTTTTTTGCTCAATTAAGGAGGATCTAGAATATCAAAAGAAGAGAAGAAGTAGGCAATAAAACAAAATCACAATGAGACAAGCAAAACTCAGGGTTTTAACCAGTCCTCTGAAATGGTTTCCATAGCTGTGATCTCAACTGAAAGGGAGAGAAGAGGCCTTACATTAAATATAAGCTTGAGGTTTTGGATTAAACTGGTAATTTAAACCCCTGAAGAATAATGGTAATTAACAAAAATGAACTTATATTTGTAACTGCAAAAGCCAGGGACCTTTCTGAGTTTTTGTTATGCAGGGACAGATAAAAGAGGTTTGACATAACACATAGGAGTTAATGAAAGGAGGAAAAATAAACTAAGTTTTGATAGCATTTAAATTCAGTTCAGAAATTTCAAAACCCGGAAAAATTTTAACTCCAAATATTTTTTAGAGATTGTAAACATGCTAACATGTTAATCTGTTTATTTGGAATGAACAATATCAGACTTAATTTATATATAAATAATAAAACATGCATTGAATTTTCTATAGTCATAATCAGAATGAAAGATAAAACAACAAATAATTGTGAGATTCCTAGTTTATTTCTTTGCCTTTTGAATACATTTGACAAATCATCTATTCTGTCTGGTTTCTTATCTCAAATTCAGTATTTCTATTAAGGGATTAAATCTTTATTTGGGTCAAGATGGACAATTAAATCACCTAAGTTCACCGTAAAATTTACTGGTGTCATGAGTGAATGTGTGGGACATTTGGCTTCGGCAGTCAGCATACGTCAGAGGACTGATATTTTCTTTCATATGCCATCTTTTTAGTCATATAGGATTAGAGGTTTGGAGTCTTTCCGATGCACATTGGATACATAGAGTTATATTAAAAAGATTTCCTTTCTTTCAAGTGTGCTCAGTGATAGGGAAAAATGAGAATTTTTTCAATATCTCATTTTATTACAAATGTGGATTTTAGGACCATGATAATTAAATAAGCAAGTGAATGAGTTGAGATTATAAGATTGAAAGCCATCTCTGCTATTCCCAAAGAAAAGAAGAAGGCAAAGCGAGTGGGGCAGAGAAGAAGGCTAGTTGGAGAAGACATGGCTGAAGGAGGAGATCATGAACTAGCATTCCGATTACTAGAACCAAATGATTTTGAACGACATAACTAGGTTTGTGCTATAAAATCAGATGTTCTTCTGGTTTCTGGGTGTGATATGTTCACTGAAAAGCATTTGAAATAATAACAAAATAATTATTTTAATTGGGAGTCCATCCACTTTCATAATAGATTTTGAATTACTAAATCCTGTTTCTGAATTTTACCCCTCTGGTCGAATATAAAATGAACAGGGAAATTATTTTCACTGCTGAAGTTTATTATAGATATTCTCTGAACTTTGCTGCCCATTCAGAAGATCTTACCTTCTCAGTTACTGGCTATGTCTGAGAGAAGCTTGTGGTGTTGTCATGAAAGCTGCAAAGACCTGTAAGTGAAGAGATGAATATTAACCAAATGCCAAGAGCAAAGCAAATTATGTTTAGATTAGGACGGTGTAGCAACTTAGTCCCACTCATTTACAGTGGCTGTTCAAATTGATGAGCTGAAATGTTTATATATTGATATCAACTCTGCCCTGGTTGGTTTTTATTCTAGGGTATTTGCTGAGTTTCCACTTTCAAATGCACATAGAGAAAATAATCCCCATCAGGACATCTGGCATTGTTTTTAAGCTATCACTTCACTCAGCCTTTGACTGCTAATTTGTTTTTCTTTCTAACTTGTTTAATTTGGAACAACCTTGTTGTAATCTTTACAGCCTCTCTGGGGTGTTTCTTCATTGTAAAAAACAATGTGAAATGCAATACTAACCCTTCCACCACTCGCTCCATGAAGCACGCACTATAATATAAAACAGGCAGGTTGCCAGTAATGGGCATCCAATAGCCTATTATTTATTAATGTTTAGCATTGATATAAAAGAAGGAATGAATATATTATTTGGTGATTAACCATATTCTCTTGCTCCTGAATCCTAAATTTTTGAGAAGACTTTGATAACCAAAAATCAGCAATATTCTAGTTAATTACAAATTTTGGTTCACTTTGAAAAATCGTAGAGGTTATAATATTTTTCAATTGTTTGAAAGGATAAATTATCCATTGGACTGAACAATGTGTCTTTTTCTCTTCAAATAATTTTATTTCCCCAATCCGTATGTAACCTTTATATTTGGAAGTCATACACTAGAAACATGGATAATCATGTCATTCATCTCCTGATTAATTCACATTTATTAATAATAGTACTTACCAGTATTAAAGGGCATTTGATCCATTACTGTGGTAGTTATACTACTGCCCTATTTTTAAAAACCTGAATTCTAAAATCATTTTGATCAAACTCTAACCATGGACAAATTACTTCATACTTGACTGTGTGTACCTATTGTTTGGACGAACGGAGGCCAGATGCTGCACTTCCCGTTCTTCTTCACCACCAACTCTTCCCGCTGCCCGCGAAAATGCAGCCGGCGCCCGGGAAGGTGCAGATCAACTGGGCATGCGCCAGGTGACGTCAATCCGAAGAGACCAAGATTTACCTGGTCGCACCTGTGGAACGCCCCCCAACACGCCCGTGCCCTGCCTATTGCCCTCCCACTCCTAAAAAAGCCGCTCTTGGCCAGTGAGCCACGGGGCCTTCACACAGCCCCACTCCTGTGGGGCGGGACTGTGGGAACCCACAGACTTCTCCCCCACACCTTAGGTTACCAAAATAAACTTGCAGTTTTGCTCCTACACTTGCCTACCTGCTGGTTCTTTTGTGCCCACTCGGCTGGTCTTAGAAAAACAAATCACCTATTAAAAGACATGCTACACAGTGAAATATGTCATCCAATGCTTTATCTGAAAATGTGTATTCCAACTATAGTAGGTTACCAGTGGATGTAAAAGCCATATTATTTCAAAATCAAAGACATGTAGTTTATTTTAGTTAATAACTTTTAGAATTCAAGATTACACTATTAAGTTTATTACATTAAGTCATCGGGAGAGTAACAGGATTTTTTGTTTGTAGGAAAAAAAGGGGCAAAAAGATATCCGGTTTTCAATTAGATAAAACCTTCAAACTGCTCAAGATATGGTCTTTATTGATTTAAAAATAAAACCAAAGTATTACATTATATATTCCTATTTAAGTACATATAAACATGATGGATTTAAAATGTTAACTTTATTTCTTCTTATTTATGATCAGTTTAACTATAAATATAAGCTATGCCCTTGCATATCAAGTCCTACATTAACAGATTATCCTTTTTGAAATTTAAAGGGCCCGTTTATAGTATTTAATTACAGGAGGACTATTTTTGTAGACTTTGCAATTTGTTTCTCAGTTTAATATAACATATTTTAATTTAAAAATGTAGTTTCTATTCATTGGTGAGTATTGCATTATTCATCACCAGGGTACAGGATCTAACAAATACGTAACATTTTAAAATAGCAATGTTGTCACATACTTTAGGGGCTTGATATTAAGTAGTATTCGTTGTTTAATAATAGTAAAGAGAAAGAAAAATAGTTGTTTTTCTAGCCTAATTTGTTTTTGATATTCATAGTAAAAATCTCCTTTCACTTCTATGATAAATACATAATATATTTATCAACTGCCTTCCTTAGAGTATAAAGTAAAACAAAGAACTCTTGCCATGTCCCTAATCTAAAGTAAACCTGGTCATAAGCCAAATTATTCTGAAGTGCCTGCTAAATTTGGATCTTAGAATATTTGCCAAATGTGTAACTTGCCTTAACTGTGTATATTGTACAGTCAAATGTCAACAGTGTAGTTTCATTACTAAAACCCTTGGCTTTCAGCCTCATCTTGCAATTGAGTGCAGACTTAACAAGTAAAAAATATATTTTATATAATCTACTGTCAGTGGGCATGGTTACTACTCTGATAAAATTAAATATCACCAAATAAAAAATAGGCCTTTGCACTAAAGCCATGCTTTGTCTTTCAGCAATATTAGATGTCAGTGAGAAAAATGTTTTCCTTTAAATGATATAAAGATTAAGTAAAGAAACTTGCAGAACCCATAGTATACCTATTATACTTGTTCTCAAATTTGGAGTTCTAAAACACTCACCGTGCTCATGAATAGGTTATAGAAGCACAACAAAATTATCAGGGACTTTAATAGAGGTTCAGTGGGGAAAAAAATATATGCATCTTCATCCAAAAAAGCAATTCTGCTATTTTGGGGATGGTAATACACACGTTTGGAAATGAAAACAATTATGAAGATAAAGTTTTCATCATCTTTCCAGCCCAGCCAGCTAACTTAACATTTTAGACTAAAATGTGGTGCAAGCCAGGCGCGGTGGCTCACGCCTGTAATCCCAGCACTTTGGGAGGCCAAGGTGGGCGGATCATGAGGTCAGGAGATCGAGACCATCCTGGCTAACACGGTGAAACCCTGTCTCTACTAAAAATATATATATATATAAAATGTGGTGCAAAAAGTTGCCACGTTTTCTAAAATTACTAATAGTTAGATTACCTATTTACAAAGTTCTACTTTAATATTTTAAAGCCATATTACATTTCCTTATACCAGCAATTTTCAACCTTATTCCAAAGATGATACTCAGGGTGTTATGAATCTTTTCTGAATGCCTGCAAAATTTTGATAGAATACGCTTTGTATTAGTCTGTACTCATGCTGCTAATGAAGACTTAACTGAGAATAGATAATTTGTAAAGGAAAGAGGTTTAATGGGTTCACAGTTCCACTACCTGGAGAGGCTTCCCAATCATGGCAGAAGATGAAGGAAGAGCAAGGGACATCTTACATGGCAGCTAGCAAGACAGTGTGTGCAGGGGAACTCTCCTTATAAAACCATCAGATCTCCAGAGACTGACTTACCATCTCAAAAGCAGCACAGGAAAGACTCACCACCATTATTCATTTACCTCTCACCAGGTCTCTTCCACAACATGTGGGAATTATGGGAGCTATAATTCAAGATGAGATTTGGGTGGGAACACAGCCAAACCATATCAGTCTTATATATATTGGTTTAGGGTAAGAGATGGGGGTTAGAAAATCTATATTCTTCATCAGAGTCTTCAGTAGATTTTGACCCACTGAAAAGCAAAGAATCACTATTCTGATACTTGGCTGCTTCTATCATTATGCTCTTCTATCATTATCCTTCCTTAAGAAGTTATTTTGCTGTAGGCAAATATTGAGAGTAGTTAAAATGAAAGTTTCAGTCTTAATTGTTTTCTCCATGATGTAATTTAATAGTGATCTGGGCAAAACCTAAAACACCACTTTTAATAGAGTGATATTCTAATAAAATACACTTTCATAGAGCTTTGTTAAATATGTCTGCAACAGTATGCTACTGTTTCTAAAGACATTTTCCATTTTATATTATACAGATATGAGAAAACTGCCATTCTAACAATTACAATGAGCTGAAATGCCTTCAGTCGTAGAACAAAACCAGATGTAAATTATAATTACTTAAAAAACAATACATCCTTTAAAGTGAACTGTTACTCACTCCCCAAGTTCTCCATTGTGATGTAACTTAAATATTGCTGTTTTTCAGGTAAAAAAATGAAAAAAGACAAACTTTGAGTATCATTTTCATAATTAATATATTAGTAACAACATATTTCTAATTGCCATTACTCTTCTGTACTTTATTGTTATTTTTGCTGTCTTTAACCTAGACATTGGGAAACAAAATTTTAAAAAGTATTTTTAACAGCTTCTTTAGGAGTCCAGTTCATGCTTAGTACAGTCATCAAAAATTCTACTAAGCTTCACAAATTATTACATAGATTTTTATAATACCTAGTTTCTTAAAAAGAGAATTAAAATACAGTAATTTGAGCTTAAAATATTTTAACTTTTTATTTTAAGATAACTTTAGATTTACAGAAGAGTTACAAAATCAGTGCAAAGAAATCTAGTATAACTGTCACCCAGATTCTCTTTGTGTTAACATTTTACAGAATTAGAAAAGAGTTGCCAAAGCAAATAACTCCAGTTCCTTTATTGTAACTAAACTACTGACTCTTTTTGGTGGGGTGGAGAGTTCACTACTTTTCCCAGTCATGCTCCTTTTCTCTTCCTAGCTCCCCTCTAGTATCTCATGTATTTATTTGACCTGTATGCTATGCTCTTTCTATCTGTGACAGTCCCTCAGTCTTTCCTTGTCTTTTATGACCTTGACACATTCGATTAGACTTGTAAGTTATTTATAGAATGTCAGTTAATGTGCACCTGCCTGGTGTTTCCTCATGATTATACTGAGGTTATGAATTATTGGGAAGGACACTATCTAGGCGATGTTCCATTCTCTCCACCTCATATCAGCAGATACATTACATTGACATGTATTACTGGTAATGTTAACTTTGATTAATTAGTTAAAATGATACCATGTGGATTCTACAACTAAAATAAATATGTTTCCCTTTATATTTATAAAATATTTGGGTATAATAGGGAGATTCTTTGAGTTTACAAGCATCTTGTTTCCACTTAAACTTTTACCCACTAATTTCAGTATCCATGGGTGGATATTGTCTGCAACTGTGATGTTCTAATAATGATGTTCTATTTACCCCATTTCTTCTACATTTATTAGTTAAGATTCTTTTGTAAGGAAGAAACATTCCCTCTCTCTTATTATTTACATATTCTGATTTTTATAACATCAACATGGAATCATGTGTGATTGTGCTATTATTGAAAAATAATATTTAGAAACCAAGAACTGGGTGTGAAGTGTGCTCATTGCTAGTGGAGTTCCATTGCTTTTATTAACTCTTGGTGGATAGAGACAGGAGATATGTGTATGTGTATTACTGCATGCATTTGCACCTCTCTGGCACACACACACACATATTCATTTCAGCACCACAGGTGTCATTCTTTGAACTATATTTAATTGTTGTCATTCACATTGTTCAGTTACAGCAACAGAATTCTATGAAGTTGGTGCTTTTCATTTGGGTTCTTACACCGTTTCCACTTGCTCCATTGTTTTTTCTGTTTTTATTTGTTTGCTTTGGGCACTTTCTTAACTTCAAGCAAGAAAGTACTTTAAGTAGCCACAAGATTCTCCAGGCTCATTTTATATTTTCCCTGACCCTGCTCTGAGATCTTCCATATCTCCTAGAAGTTCTGACTCTTTTTATTGGAAAATAATATTTAGAAACCAAGAACTGGATGTTAAGTGTGCTCATTGCTATTGGAGTGTCAGTGCTTTTAGTAGTTCTCAGTGGATAGACACAGAAAATGTATGTATGTTCATTAATACATGCATTCACACCTATCTCTCTGTTAACACATACATGCAGTTCACTTCAGCACCATGGGCATCATTCTCTCTTTCCTTCCTTTCTCATTCATAACTTCTTTTTTTTTTTTTTTTTTTTTTTTTTTTTTTTTTTTTTTTTTT